>NC_031768.1:38513230-38536466 GCF_001522545.3 Parus major
TCAGCTTTGCTTTAAAGGTAAAGCTACCCCATGACAAGGTCTATCCTGGAACTCCTGTCAGGTGGAGCAGCAAGAGCCAGGGCTCAACACAAAGCAGTGACAGTGGAGCAAAGTTCAGCCAGGAGACAGGAACAGAGACTGGAAACAAATACACCTCCAACAATATTGCTTGAAGCAAGGCTGAAGGCTCAGGCCTGAGCCTAAAATGATGCCCCAGGATATGGGAAGAGGATGTGGGTGAAGGTCTCAGATGATGATGGTCAGGGACATTAAAGGCTATTGATACATTCAGTGCCCCAACACCCTGTCAATGCTGTTCACTGGATGGGGAACACAGGGCTGGATGCAGAAAAGAGCTCACACATTAGCAGAGTGAGAGTCCTTTTGTCTTGGAGACCATGTCTGGCTTCCCCCACTGATGATTTGGATCAAACACAACTTTTAACTTTTTCACATCCTCAGGATTTTAGAAGCCCATTGACAGAAGCAGGATGTAAAAACTAGGAGTTAAGCACCTTAAGTCTGCTTCAGGCTTGGCTGGAGTCTGCACAGAGCCTGCAGCAGGGAGGGCAGGGAAAGCCTGGGAAGCAGAGCACCTATCAGATAATTTCAAGCAGCTCATGAGGTGCAGCCCTAAATGGCCCATTTCAGGAAGTCATGGCACTTGGATGTGATGAAGTGATACCACTTAATGATATTTCTTATGAGATTAGCACAAGAACCTCAACTGCTTTGACACCAGGAAGTGATGTCTCTGTGGGAATTGTGTTTTTCCTTTGATTTCACAGACTGAAGGGTTCTGCAAGACTGCATCAAAGTAGCAGAGATCCAGAGACTTCTTTAAGGAGGAAGAGGATAAAAATCTGGAATTCACAGAAAGGAGGCAAAAATAATCAAAAAATGTATTCCAGTGTAGCCTGGAAGTAAATGCCACCTTCATGAAATACTGAAAGAGACTCATAGTCTGGGGAGAATTCAGACTGTGCCAGTGTAAAGGTCTTCATCTTCAGGAGCCTTAGTGGTTACAGAACCACAATAACCATGATGGCTCTACAAGTCTGAGCAAATATGAACTCAAGTGTTATTCACCCCATTGTACAGAAATTAGCTTTGGCTTGGAACCTTGCTGAACAACACCTGGAGCTGTCACATTTGTAGGACCAAGGAAAAGTTAACATAATCATGTGATTGCTAGGATTGCTGTTTAGCTCCTGCATGATGCCTTTAGAGGTTCTGTATGATGGGTGGGTCATCTGTCTGGGAACCAGGGAAGTGACTTTTAAAACCAGAGAGGTCCAGAACACTTGTGTATGAAATGCATTAAAGAAGTCTTGTACATGGAGAAAGGTTTTGCCAAGTTGCTTCTCTGTGCTTCTCTGTTCACATTGAGTGACAATGGGCTTGCCTAGTAGTCTGAAATTTACTGCCTGCTTGTAATGTGAATACAGTTTTAAACAGCTTTGGGTCCTTTCTAAGGCATTAGGAGTAACTCCAAAGATTAAAAACAAATTTGTAATTCATTTGGTTGAAAAAAACCCACATGTTGTCAGGACTAACAAAGATTTGCGCAATGGCTGTCGGGGCTGTCAAGCCCTAACAGAGTCCTGGTGAATTCCTGCTGTAGTATTTATTGCCTGAAGGGTCACTGCTCAGTAAACAGAATGGTACATTTAAATTTAAGATTGCTTTTAGATTTTGCTACTCCTGGGCATGGGCAGGCTAAAGGAGATGATGGAATTCCTTAAAAGAGGCAATAAATTCAACAGGGCTAAATAATTTGTTTGGATTCCAGCCATGGCATGAAAGCTTGGAGCAAGAGAGGCAGGTTGGTTTGATCGAAAGGAAAAGAAGCTTTCTTCTTATAATACAACCATACCCCTGATTACAGAGATGGAAATGAAACACTGAGGGAGGAAAGGGGAACAGGCATGAGAGAAAGTATTTGTTCAGCTCTGTTCCTGATAGTGGCAGCCAGAACTGGCAATTTAAACAATCTCCAGTGGGTTACAGCTTGTCTTGCTATTGCACCAAAGACATATATTCTTACCCATTTCTTCTAATTTCTGATGGACACACTGAAATTTTCAAACTTGTAAAAAGGAGTTCAAGAAGGCTGAATCTCTATGTCAAGGAGCATATTCATTTAGTCACAGCTGTCTGACACAAAGGGTCTCTACTGTTTGGATTTTCCCATCCTGTTTTTCTCGGACGGATTATTATCTTCTGTATGTGACACAACATATGACACATGGGTAATAATCCTCCTATCAAGCATGAGGATATTCCTGGCAGGTCCTTACTTTGCCTGTGAAGGCTATTTAAGCCCCCTAAGTCTTTACAGCTTTTTTCTGGCACGAATTCCCCACTGCCCGTGGTTTCATATTCCTCTTTGGATCCAGTGATGACAAGGGAGGACAATGCATTCACCATAAGATTCTAGGAAGTGCTGTATTTTGGTAGTTCAAAGGGTGGTGGAGTTAACAAAGAGCAGACTTTGAGTTATTAATGTCAGGAACTCCTTGGCACAAATGAGATGTTAAACACTGAGGGAGGAGTGCTACAACCACTACTTTCTCTCTATGTTTTCTAAGAAAAGGAGGGTTCTTCTCCATTCAATCCATGATTCAGATTGGTGACTGGGCAAGGCTCGGATGGGGCCCTAATTGTCCTGGTCACCCTCACTTCATCCATGTTATCAGCTCAATTACCCCATTTCAGTTCAGGTCTGGGTCATTAGGCCTGCTCTGAGCTGCCTGTTCCTGAATTATTGTTCAGATTTTCTGGGTTGACCTTGGACCCAACTCATGACCTTGTCTCTGCCTGATGATGGTTGGACTGTCAGTGGGATTATTGCTGTCATGACCCCACTGGGCTGCTGTGTGACTGCCTCACTTGAGTTGTGTCCACCCTCAGCTCCTGGCTTAAATGATCCCTGAAAACCCACCCTATTTTTCATGCCTCCTGCCCTGAAGCCTCATGAATCTGCACCCTCTGCCCATGTTCAGGAGCCACATTTCAGCTTGCTGGACTGCTGCTGAGACCTGTTGCCTTCAAAACTGTCACTCTGCTCACCCAACAGCAAGGGTACTGCTGTATCTGTGCTAGGATCAGCCTCCCTTCAGCTTCTCTCATGAACCAGCCTTGAGATTGCTCCTTTCTCTCAGTCTGTAGGGATTGTAGGAGAAAGGGAATTCTGCAAGGGATGGCTGGGAAAGAGAGGGAGATGGGAACTCTGGGGAAGATAACATTCCCCAGCTGCCACCACTAATTCTCATATTTCTGCCAGCTGATCTCAGCTGTGTCAGAGGAGATCACAACAAATGTGCTGCTCCTCCAGCACTTCAGCAGAAGCAGCAATAGTTCCCTCTCTTTGGAGCTAGGTACATTTTCTTCCCATTCATCTCACTCCTGCTGAGAGTTACCTACTTTGAAAAGATCTCTGTGTGGTGGATCAGCCTCCTTTAGGGTTGAAAGAAGATCATTTTATTCCCTGGGGAAATGTCCAAATTCTGGTAACTACTGCCTCATGAACAGACAGGTACCTCTATCCTCCTACCACACCTCTGGAATGGCCTTATTTCTCTTTTTTTGGTGTTGTTTTTTGGAGGTTTTTATATAAGTATCTTAAAAAGCCCACATGAAGCCAGATACCATTTCCACAGCTGCAGCTTGTGAGACTTCATCTCATCCAGCTCCAGCAGTGAGGAAGGTACCCTGGTCATCCCTGGAGGAGCTGAGGAGGAGAAGGTGATGAAGGTAAAGTCTCACTCAAGTGATCCACCAGATCAGAGTGAGAATAATGTTTAGAAGAATGTGTACAAACAGCAGGGATATCCATAGTTACACAGCTAAAGGACAAGCAATATAAATACAGATGGAGCTTGTCCTGTCATCCTTCAGGACACATGACATCAACCAAGGCCAGAGGAAAAGAGCAGCAGAACAGCCGTTATTCAGCAGGGAGCACATGTAGCTTTTTAAAAGACCTTCTGAGTGTGGCTGGGTTACTCACATGTGCAGAATTAAGTGTGTACTTAGGCTCTCTCCTAAATAGGGGCCCAAAGGCAGTCAGGATTTGACCCAGATCACATAATGATTTAGTGAGAAAATGTACTAGGATGTAGGAAATAATCTCTGGATGCACCGTCCCTTTCTCCAGCCAGTGAATCATGGTGCCTCTCTAGGCAATCTGGCTGGCATAATCCTGGGGGAACTGGGAAAGTAGGGAAATAAAAAAGGATTTCCATTTTATCAAGATAAAGCTGGAGCTGGAGCTGATAACAGGTTACTTGAAAGAATGCCGGTCATGTATACTTAGTGATTGTTGCTTAATTTGTTTAAGCTGAAAAAGCCTATTTCTACAGTGGAATACAAATTAGGGTAATTATGTTGTGATGGAGTACTGCATGTGTAAGATGAAAGCCTTTCTTTACAAAAGCCTCTTCATCACTTGAGTAGAGGAAAATAAAATCCTGCTTAAACAACATGTTGTTTTCTGTATTTTCCATTTGAACAAAAGACTTTGAATCTTTTTTCCCCCTATAATATTGCATGGTTTGGTTTTCTAAAAGTGCTTTTACTTTTGACAACCTCACAATTAAACCCTCCAACACACATTCCAATATGTAAATATAAAAGGCTGAGGTAAACATAGTAATGGATAATTGTTTCACAGCCTCTGTAGACAATTAGTAGTTGGGCATTCAGATTACATATTTTTCATATTCTCCTGACTGTCACAGTTGCTCATAAGCTCTTGTCTGTCTTAGTATTCTGTGTCATAATAGCAAAATACACAATGATGTTTGTAGTTGGTTAAAATAAAGCCCTGCAAGTTTTTTATATATTTTACAGTCAGATCATCTGATCATAAATTACTTAGATACAGATTGAAAGCAATTCACTGCATATACCTATGTGTCCATGATAATTTTTTTTTTTATTTCAACCTGTAAAAATCTTTATTTCCACTCGCTATGTGAGCTGCAGTTACTATTTTGCAAGGGAAAGCTTCTTAAGCATCAGTATGTATGAAATGCTCATTGCACAGGCTTAGTCAGTGCACTTACACACTTGCACATCTATCCAAATTATCTTATCCAGGCCATCCTTCTTCACGTGAGCAAATCTTGTAATTAGTTCCAGCGGATTGCTGTCTGACTAAGACCGACTTGCAGAAGTAAGAATTAGCAGGATTGTGCCCTTAGTTAACATGACAGGTGAGAAAATCAATTTCCTTGTGTGGGAGAAGTACACAGTGTTAAAGTGAATACTCAGAGAATCATTATTCATTCTCTTCACACTGGAATTCAAAACCAGCATTTGAAGTTTGGGGAAGTTGTCTTAATTAGGATTATTTTAAATTGTCAATTTAAAGACTGGCAATTTAATTACCAGGAAAAAAGATCAAAGTAAATGCTTGAAATGTACATTTTAAAATAGCTTATCAAGGAAGATGGAATCCAATAAAATAAGGGGGGAAAGAAAGTAAATATGCAGATTGCCCAAATACTCCCCTCCCAGGGAATTAAGAAGACTCCCTCCCTGGCGTCATGTGCTTGACTGAAAAACCAGTCATCCTTGTACGAAATAGATATGTCAGACCTATTATATGCACATGTACAGAGAAAGACAGAGGACTGATTCTGTCTCTAAGAGAAAATGTTATTTTCCAGGTTACTTTCACAAAAGTAAGGCTGCTATTATGCATTACATTGCTGTATTTGCAATTGAGGTGTCTGAATCTCAGCATTTACCCCTGTGATTGACTGTGATACAAGAAGGCACGTAGAAATGGCAGATGTAATTGGACTTGCAACAGCACAGAGCCTCATCACTCAGAGGACTCTTGGCAGGGGGACAGAGAGAGCCTAGTCCTGCCTACCTTAGGAAGATGCAAACATGAGGAGGGGAGTAGCTCTCATACCTGTGTATGGATACAGAGGACCTGAATTTGCTCAGTACTTTCTATGGGGACCTACCACTTACGGTGTTTTTCTTATTGGTTCATGATGTCCAGTAACCTGAGTTAAAACATGTTCCTAGACTTGCTAAAATTATGCAATGCACAAAAGTTTATGAGGAGAAAACGTTACTTACTAGATATCTATCCTTTTTGTAAAATTTCTGTAGTCTATTACAACTCAGATTGCTTTTGAAATATTCAGTAAATAGGCCAAATCAAAAAGCATAAAATGATTAAAAGGGAATCAAAACAAACAGGGACTCTTAAATGCTTAGGGAAAGTCCACTGGATTTTTGTGACTATGCAAAAGTGACTTCTCAGGCACTTTACTGCCTTTTTTTTTCCCTTTGGTAAATGAAGGGGTCAGTATATGCTAATGCAAGAAAATATTTTTATTATTTTTGCAAGGAGCTCATCTTGTCTCCTTCTGACATCACTTGCGGTATATTTTTTCAGTAGTCTAAGATTAAAGAGCAGGTTTTTTCCTTTTCAGTTCTCCAAAGTAATGCTTGCAGTCCCATATTTCATCAGGATGCAGCAACACTTCCTTAGTATAGAGGTATCTCACCTAGAGCACATTTTAACAAACAGTATTCAAATATTTTGTAATGACAATGCCCTTATATTCATCTCTGGCAAAAGAGAGAGCACAGGGGTCTATCTCTGTGATCCAAACAGGTCAGCTCACAGTATTGACCTAGCAGAACTTTGGGTGATTATTATCATAACACAATATTATATTTTAAAAGGTTGTTCTGCCCTCTGAGCCTTCCACTCACATCCCGTGGGAGTTGCCCCTGTGTATCTGACAGCTGAATTGGTCCTTGGTGAATTTTTAGCACATGGAGCTGTGCACACAACTTTGGTTAACAATAACATGTTGCTATGGGAGCTCTGTGCATGCAACTCCTTGCTTACTGTGTCGAAAATTGCTCTGGAAGGCAAATGTAAGTATGTCTGGTATTAGTCTAATTATTAAGTAGAATTAGAATCTTGTACCCTGTAAATATAAACCAGAGAAAGAGCTTAGCATGAATAAAGATGCTTGCCAGCAGTGGCTGAGGTGCTTCTTCTGCTTTCCTTTAAACAGAAATCACATCCATAGCCGGGAGACTAATTATTTTGGAACCTAAGGGAAATGCAGCCTATATAAGAGAGAAAGTGATCTGCAGTTAAGGATCAGTGAGCCAGCTAATGGCTGGTTAGTCAGGAGGGTACAACTCCAGAATGTTAATAAAACATGTCTGAAGTCCAACACCTCAGGGAAGAGGCTGAATGCTGCAGAAGATATATGTAGACAGAGGCTCTGTTGTTTTCTACTGCTGAAATACTCCTTTAAAGCAGGTTTTAAAACTGTTTTGAGACTTGTTTATGAATATCAAAATACCATCAGAATTATAAATCAAAACTCACTGTGGCCATAGCAAAAAATGTTGCAAAAAGAAAAATATTATCTTTTTATGAAGTACATAAAGTATGTTTGGTGCTTGCTGAGCAGGTGTGCAGTGCAGTATTCTTGTACAGTAGAGGTTTGGCTAGTTTTCGTCATGCCCTCAATAATAGAGATAATGACTTATTAACCAAAAGACCATGTAATATTTAAAAATACAATATAAATGCTATCTGTTTTATCCTTAAAAGAAACAGCTCAGGCCAATACCATGGCTTTATTTTGCAAAGGGAATACAAATCAATCATAAAGTACAAATCAGCTAGAGGTTTTGACAAGGAAGGCTATAGGAAATACCAAATTACATTATTTTTCTTGATATAGTGCATGCAGCTGTGTAATAAATGCTGCAGAATAGTATTTCACCAAACACAAGAGGACACCTCCCTCCTTAAAATGTCCTCTCTTAGAGGACCAAGTGCTGTGCTCCTATGAGCCCTGCACCCAGACTTACTTGAGGCTGAGGACCGCAGGATGGATCCCACACACCTTGAAGACCTGAGCAACAGGGAAACTGCAGGAATAGCTCAGAGGCAGGTGACAGCACAGCCCCCTGGTATGCACCTGGAAGTGGACACAGCTCTGTGTTATGATGGCCCTGCCACCACAGCCTCCACCACTCCATCCCTTTATGCTGCAGCATGGCTCAAATCCATCTGTCCATTGCCCTCTGAGAGGTTTGTGTCCAGCACAGAGCCCTTTTACAGTTGTAAGAAGAGGCAGGTATGTGTTTTACAACTCTTTTGCATCTCAAACCACAGCACCAGTTGCTTTGCTTAAATGAATTTACTATTTGGTGATTTACTGATTGCTTGTATCAGTTTTCTGAACAACAGGTATTTTTTATCTGAGAAAGGTGCTAGTGACACACTAGTGAGATACTGTGACAATGATATTGTCCCCAAGGCATCCTGCAGTGTCACCCTTACAGAAGTAGATCTCAAAGGAAATGACACTTTCTACATTAAACTTGGAAGACTACTTCAGCCATGCTTAATGTTATGGTGTCAACAGCAGCCTTCTGCAAGTAATGTCACCACACAAATAGTCTCTTATAGTCTAACCTCCTCTTCCACAGGAGTTTATAATGTATAGTCTAAACTGATTACTCCACCTGCTCCTCTACTTCTTCTGGTGGTTCTTGTAGTCATGTTACTTCCACTTTCCAAAAAATTCTTTGGAAGGCAGAAAAGGGTTTTTATGCCAATTACACTGAAACAAGAACTCAACTGTTATCAGTAGAGTCATTCCACTTTACAACACCATAATTAAATTTGCTCTTGAGTTGCTTAAAGCAGCCCCAGGAAAAATGTGTCAGCAGGTATTTTTGTAGTTTTCAGCTTCTGAAAACAGATATTTTTAGTATATTAGTCCTTTTACTGGTAACATATAATATTTAGATGAAATATTTTCTAGGGGTTAGGGACATTTCAGGATAAATTACTGTGTATATATATAATGAGGAGTTAGAACTCACAAATAGTCCAGAGCCAATGAAGGACTTCTGCTCCACTGAGAAACGTTAAGTGTCCAGTTTGGAAGATGGAACAGTAGAAACTTTTAATCTAGGAAGGAAAGGAAGTAGTCAGGCCTTGGTCTTCACAGTCATATGGTGTAACACTGAATCAGAGGATGAATGTGGGCCTACAAGGAGCAGGACATTACCAGTCTCTAGTGAAGGCTCCTTGCTAATGACTGTACCATTAAAGGGTATCTTTCTTACCTGTTGGAAGTGTGTTACTTGGATTGTTGGCATATTATTATACCAGCCATTTTATCACACCCCATAGGGATTTGAATTTAAAATGTCCAGATTATCCCATCCAACCAGTAATAGACACAGATACAAAATACTGCATAGCAGACTTAGGCAAAAGTTTATCCTTATTTCCTCGTTCTTCTGCCTACAATAAGTTCTGGCATCTTTTTCATATTTGTAATCCCATGTTGGTAGAGATAGACATAAATTCAAAACAATGCTTTGGCGTACTTCCCAAAAAATGAGTTCATACATTGAGAAATGGATTCTTAACAGAAAATGCATGTTTGTAATTTGGTTTGACCCGTTTTCATTTCCATGTCATTTACAATTTTATAACAATGAAGTTTTCAGGAAAAACTCATTGAGTGTTTACAGTGAGACCCTTCCAAAATGCAGTCAGTGTGTTTGGTATTTGAAAACACATCCACAGCTCATGAAGCCCAAGTGAAAGGAAATCTGGACTGAGTTTTCAAAAGCGGAAAGTGGGAATCTGCACACAGAATTGGGTGTTGGGTTGCACAGCTGCAATGGACTGTCCTCTGACTGGAAACCAGAGCAACCAGGCAAAAAAACTGGAGCCTGCCTGCATTGCTGTGCTGGTGAGGAAATATTTGCCTGAAATATTATTTCAGCAGTGCCATGGTATATTTCTTACTTTGAGATGATGTAAGAGATCCTGCTTTCCTAATAATGGGAAATAATAAATAATGAAAAATAATCTCCTTGGCTGTGCTAGCAAATGCTTGAGTAGAGAAGACAGCACACGGCACATTTCTGCTCAAGTAACCTCCTATAAAACTGTCTTTACCATTTTTTTATGTTAATATATGTTAAAGGTTTTACCTCTTTATTCCTTGCTTTAAATGCTTCAAATTCCTGAGCAGACTAATGATTTTGGTTTGACTTGTGACTTCAGTGGCAGGTCCCTAAGGATACCTTCAACCCCTACTCTCCTCGACAGTCTTCCCAGTGACCTCCATGCACACCACCTTCACCCAGAGCACAGGATTCTCTTTTGGCTCTGCCATGCCCCATCTCAGCCACATCTCTCCACTGTCTCTGACCAGGGCTGGGCACAGCACTATGGGGAGCTTTTCTCCTAGGTTTACTGATTCCCAAAAGTGTCAAGGGCTCTTGGCACCATGGGACAACATCCGTCAGGGGTCATGGCCATCCCAGGGCTCCATGCGGCACCCCACCCCACTCATGGGACAGCCCCACTCCTGCTGCACCCCACAGAACACCTGGTTTTGGCAACATCCCAAAATGAGGAGCAGGGATAGCAACCATCAGTCTCAGCTGAACATAACAAACCCATAACAACCACAGTTTCCCATGAAAACTGTACCTTCTGATCAGGGGGTTGTAAAAAAAAAAAAGGAAATTTTGTCCTTTCCACTGTTGTTTTTATATTCACAGATGTGGCTATACAGTTTCTCTGTGTCCAAATTGTTTTCTACCACATGGAACTGAAGTTTCTTTTGATGTCTGTTTTCTTTTCCACCTTTTTTTTTTCACTCTCTTCTCTAAACTTCATCTATTGGTGTGATATACACATTGCATTATATCTGAGACCACGATAACCTGAGAATCAAGCCCTAACAAGGGCAAAGAATCGCATCCCTCCTAGCTTCAGTTCCTAAATCCTAAATTTTAGATGGATTCTGATGGCTTGAGGACTTCTGTCTGAGCACTTGACCAATTTGACATATTTTAAAGAATATTGAGTTCACACTTTTCTCTAAACCTGGATATTTTATTTCCTCAACTTACTTGCTTTACTTAAAAAATAGTATTTTGTCTCCAGTTTTGATTAAACATTGTTTGTAGCCCATTCTTCTAGCCTGCAGTGGAGAAGAAAATATGTTTTTAAAGACCAAAAGTCAATAATAAGTTACAACAGCTGATGTAGCTGAGCTGTAGCCCATGTTATCACCATCTTTCATTCCATACAGCTTCCTGATCTATTCCTCTCAAAGATCTGCTTTCTTGCAGTCTCCTCAAAGGAAATTTTATGGGATTTTTGATCAAGACAATGCAGAAATCTTCAAGTCTCAAGACTGTACAAAATATTCTTCTTTTTTCTTTTTACAAAAATTGCAAGCAGTTTTTTATCCTGTTCTATGCAATAAAGGGCTGGGAGTTAAAAGGATAACATTTGATAGAATACTTCTTTATTGAAAAGTATCTATGAATAACCCAAAGGATGTTGGTTGAGATATGATTGTCCCACCAAAACTGTACCTTGTGCAGAAGAGGGAACTGTTTCTCTTCCTCTGCATTGAGAAAGGGCAGGTTTCCAGAGATCTCTCCTGCATGGGGAATGGCTGTGTCTCCTGAGGACCACACTGATGAGGGCCTCAGGTCCATGGGGCAGTGCTGTGTTACCTGCCCTGCAGCAGGGCGTCTACCTTAGAGCTTTTCTGAAATACTGAGCTCTCTGGCTCAGCTGGAAAATGAGTGAAGGACCACATCTCTTTGTGACATCTCACAGGACTAGATCATGACATATGCTGTAATATGTTATTGTTTAGCAAACATCAATTTAAAAACATACTATGCAGCGTTTTATGTTGGTGTGTCTCAAACCTGATTCCTTTACAAATGGCCTTTTCCTCTTGTGGGACCTCCTGTAGGTCAAATTCAGGCCACATCCTTCTGTTAATCCACATTAATTCCCATTAACTTCAGAGAGTGTGTCCCACATGAAACAGTGTATTCTTGCAGAAAATTACAGCTTGCTTTTTGTTTATTTCTTTTTTGTTTTTATTACTGTTGTTTCACAGATTTTTCCGTAGCCTGAATAAATCCCTGAATTAATTTCAAAGCTTAAAGTTCTAAGTTAATGCATCTACAACATTTCTTGCTTTCAGAGTATTACAATTTTTAAAGGCATTATGGCAATAAGAGCTTTGTTCCATAAAATACACTTACAATGTGTTTTTCTTAGTTCTTTACACATCTGATGTCTTAATAGGTTTTGCAAACTCTGTCACAGTCAGTGACAAAGTAGTTTCCTGCCAAAGACAGAGCATTGGCTTGCCATTTTAATGTTTTTGCCTCCACTTCTTTTTGGGGACAGATATTCAGACATATATCACCTTCTTAGGTAATAAGCAGCAGATAAATTGGTTCATTGCCACTTCAGCGATTTAGCTTTTTTTCTCAGGTGGACATTCTTTGGTTTTTCTTCTATTTTTCTTCTATTCTATGGGTTTTTGACAAAATGTCAACACAGAAAGAGATAGGAAACTTGGCATATGTGGAAATATATCTCAAAAGTAAACATTTGGTTGTCTTTCAGTACATACCTGGCTAAGGTATGAAGACCACAGCCACTGACTCTTTGGAGTTACAAGCTATGGAGTTTTCAAACCTTCCGGAAATAATTTTTTTTAGGTGCACCTACTCATTAGAGTTATATATGAAATATTGGCATTTATTCACATTACTTTAAAGAAAAGAAGTAATCAACCTCACTCCCATTTCCAGAATTCTTACCCCTCTACTAAAAACTTTGTTGTGTCTATGAAAAGACTTTTTTGAGAACTATGCAGCCTATGGCTTACAGTGCCTCTGATATTAATGCACCGGGTTCTTATCTGAGTAGGTTCTGTATTTAACACAATAAATTAACAAATTAAACTAAAGACAGCAAGTTTGCTGAGTCTGGGATACTCTCAGTATGGAGACTAAATACACTATTTTGGCTCTGCTTCTTCAAATATATGTTTGCCTTTGCTTTGCTTTGTCAGGTAGGCTGTACAATAAGGCAAACTGGAATTATTTAATGTGCCCTTGCAATGGGGGTAAAAATGCCACAAAAATGTGATTTCAGTAAAAAATTAATCTTCATCTGGATCCCTGTGCAAGGTGGTCAGGATGGCTGGAGGCAGTCTTCTGCAGGGAATGGCTATAGGCAGTCCTTTACCTCAGAAGATCCAGTCTCAGCTCCTTAACCACAGGCTTGCAGGCACTGGGAATTACTGACTTCTACTCTGGCTTCCCAGGATTATTTATGTATTTGGCTAGGTGTCTTCTCTCTTCTGGCTGGCTGCCCTACCCCCTAGGTTTTTATTTGATGTTTCTTCTTGCCTGCCTTCCTCCTGGCCTCATAACTCTTGCATTCCTGTCTCTGCCGCAATCCAGGGGTAGAGGATGTGGCCCCACTCAGCCTCTCTCCTCTTACCAGGCTCTCCAGGAAAGTCATGCTGTACCTCTCGACCCCCCAACAGCTCTCAGCCCACCTCACTTGAAACTTCTCCCTGATCGGTCAAACTGTCTCTGAAAACAAACTCAAACTCTCAAGCCAGGGCAAGTCAGGCTACTGAAGCCTAATGAGGGGTGAGGATTAAGGCACAGCATTTCTTACCCAGCTCTGAGGAGCTCCCTGACCAATATTGGGCACTGGGTAGATTGTCTTTTGAATATAAGTATTTAATTTTAAATATTTCACCCCATGTGATTAATCTGCTTGTGAAACCTCCTCAGGAAGCAGTAAGGTGCCTTTCTGGATCACACCAGGGTAGCCAGATCAGAACCATGCTGCATTCAGAAACACAGCAGTCAGCTCACCCTGCTCCCACTGCCAAAGCTGTGGTCCAAAACCCGTTGCCAGCTGAGTGTGGTGCCGTAAAACATTTGGCACTGAGTGCTGCATGAACCTTGAAGACACTCGTTCTTGGCAGGAAAGAAGCTCTTGCCTCCTTAGAAATTCCCCCAAGGGATAGATTTTCTTTATTCACCTCTTGTTTTTTTGGTGGCTGGTTTTTGGGGTTTTTTTTGTTATCCTCACTACATCTTTCAGTAGATTTTGTAGGTGCAACTCTTTTAAGGTAGCATGAAGATGCTGATAAAATTTGCAAGGGAGAATAGTTGACCTCTCTAACAGTGATGTAGTCCAAGCTGCATTATATTTCATTTTTTATTTTGTAAATTATTTCATTAAATTAACGTTTCTTTAAAACCTGTTATATATAAGGATGTGTCTTTTTCCTACAGAGGCTATATGGCTTTTACTTCACATAAACGGTTCCATCTTAGCTTTACCCTTTCATAATTGTTGAGAAGGAGGAAAAGTAATTAAGATATAAAACATACAGTCAAATAGGAAATGTAATTTCATTCAGGTATGAGCAGAATTGAGGAAGAGATAGATGCCTCTTTCTCAGTCCTGACTCATAGGTAATGTGAACGTCTTGGAAAATACACCTAAATACTGCAATGTTCCCTGATCTGTGGTTGTTTTCCTAATAGGTATGGAAAAAGTGTTAGAAGGTTCTTGGAAGATCCGAATGATGACATTAGAAAGAACAAAAGGCTGCAGTTGGATAATATCTGAGCATTGCAGCTGTGGAGTGGGGGAATACAAAAACTCTTGAAAAACTGTACTGGCTTTGCATTGTTCAAAACAGGGCATTCTAGCAAAAGGTGCTACAGAAGACAAAAAGCTATTTTTTATACTCAGAGTTGGTTAAGGCAAGTTTCCTAGGCCAATGTGCCTATAAATGATCTGAGACAAGTTTGTTCAGAAACATCATCTTCTATGGTGTGTTTGGAAAAGGTAAATAGCTTTCCCCTTAGCTAGTAAAATCGAAGTTCAGGTAATTTTTTTTGTAGGGAAAGGAAGGTTTTTACCATCACATCCCAATACCTATCTCTCATATGCTACCATGACGACTGCCAGGTGATGCCTGTCATAGAAACAAAGTTTAGTTTAGATTTAAGGTTTACCCACAGCCATACTGAGCATTTATCAGTCCTGACCATCACTTTCTTAGAAAACAATGATTAGAGAGAAAATGGAGCTTTATTGCACTTTAAAACAGCAGTATTGCAGCCCCAACTCCTCTGTTGCAGTGCAATAGGGAAAATTAATTAATTCATCACAACTGGCCCGACATTGCTGTCCTGAAGTCCCTAAAAGGAGGAGAATGCAGAGTAGCCATCCTTCCAGGATCCTTTGCCTACAAGATGGCAAAGTCCCTCCTAGTTTATCTTGGTCTGTATAACTGGTGCAGAGTTTCAGATTAACAGAACTCATCTGTAGAGACAATGTTAACTGGATGTACATACCTAGCAGCCACTGTTATAAGCAGCACTTTGTTATAATAGCATCATTATTGGTTTGTTAAGTTTTGGTTTGGTTTGTTTGGGTTTTTTTTCCTTGAACCATAATTCATTTAGTTTTCTGTATACAGAGCAGTCTATTTATTTTCCTGAAATTATTTATGCCGCTGTAAAAAGTATTAGACCTTTTGTCTGAGCTCAGTCTCTAGATGACTGAAAGGATACCTGAAAAATGCCAGGGTTGCATTGAGAATGTTTATTCAATGTTATGTACATCTTGCCTACTAAGATCAGAGGAGCTTCATGTTAATTTTTGGTAATGTCTTTTCTCTCTAGTTTATGTTTCAGCAAAGAATTAAGCAGGATATCAATTTACAGGCAGTTCAGAAAACAGATTGAAATGCTGGAGGAAATTTGTAACTGTCCTTTACATTCTGTGTTTTTTGAGATGGATATAGATCATGTAAATCTCGCTAAAATAATTCTTGAGGTTGGCTGACTCTTGAATGCTTAATCTTTTGACCTTTATGATGTATTAATGTTTTCAACATATTTATCTAAACTTTTAAGGAGAAGGCATCTCAAATTATGTGTGGAGGGTGAAAAAAGGAAAGGAAAGAAATCTGGAACCAATAAACTTGTGGAGCTTGTAAATTCTTTCTTTCCAAGTTATTCATCCTAAAGAGGGTACAGGCTCTGCCTCTTAGAAACAAAAATGCAGACAGAGGAATGGGACACTTAATGAGCATAATATATCTGGAGGCTTCAGACTGAGGACAACCTATGTTGAAGTATCTGCCTTTCTACTCAAATCTCTTAAATTTCTTTCCCAAAATGAAAGGTTCCTACTACAAAACAGTCAAAATTAGTGGAAAATTAATCAAAACCTGACTGGAGGACACTGGTCTTCAATGCAGGTTATATCCACATTAACTTTGCTGTGACTCTCATAGTTTGGGAGGTTTAGTCTATGTGGAAACCATTTTTTTCTGTTTTCTTTTTTTTTTTTTTTAACCATCACCACTTCAATAGTGGATGAAAGAGCACTGTAAAAAAAATACTTAGGAAAATCATTTAGGGGCAAAAGCCACAGAGAGGAAATTCAAAGCCACAGAATATTTTTTTAGGAAAACTGGTCACATGAAAACAGGAAAGGAGATGATTAAATTGAAAATATTTGGCAACCTTAAGTATAATAGACACCAGTAATCATTTTCTGATGTGTTTACTGTACAAACTGCAGATGAACAATCTAAGTATATACAATATGTCAAATTTCAGGTGTGAGCCAGGTTTTGTGTTCATTGCCTTTTGATTCCCAGAAAAGTGTGTTTTCTCATCAATGGTCCCAAAAGTGTGTGGAGTATGGAGACTGTAGGATTGAGACTACAGGCCTTAAAACTCAAATATTTCATCAATAAAGCAGCTAATCTGCTTCCCTAATCATCATTTCATATACTATGGGAAGTGTCATACAACCATGAGGCCCCAGACTTCATATTGAGGTCTCTCATTCAACCTCAAAGCAGCAGAGTGAGAAGATATCACTGCAATACATCAAATATTATTTGTCAGTTCTATCAAAGGTTGACAATTGTTCTGCATGAACTGGGCATCTGCATTATCTGCAGTGCTTACCCCTTAAAGCACAGCAAGAAAGGCAATCTATGTCCCTGACTGCTGCTTTTGCTCTCTGCTCATACCCCTGAGTATAGCTGTAGGTGGTTCTGTTCAGGGTAGAATCTCATTCATTTTAAAATAAATTTCTGTAAATTAAAACAGATTTTGTTTACCTTAAAGACAGTCAAATTTAAGATATCAGGAAGGAAATACTGCAAATCCTTAGAAATGTTGGGAGAAAAAAATGCTCAAGCATTTTCCCAAAGAAATTATGTCTTTGAAGTTAACTGTATCATTGAAAGGGGAAGATTTAACCAAACTCCATGGGTCCAGTGCCTTCACAGGGATAATCTGCTGATGTCAGAGGAGAAAGGCTGTATTAATTCATTAAAGGGGATCTCCATCCTTTAAGTGACTGATCACCTCCTGAGAGGTGTCTGAACACCTTTCCAGTATAGGTGGTTTTGGTTTTCCAGAGGGAAGCCCCACACAGGAAAACAGGCTCATGGCACTACGTGCTTAGGAATCCTGACTCTGTTTCTAAAGCCTCACAATTTTTCCATCAACTGTCACACCACAGCAATTTGTATGGGATCAGAACAGTGAAATCTTGATATGTGAGTAGTGCTCATCATATCCTGCTAGTCAGTGGACACCCAAACCAGGTCACCCAAGGGGTCCCTGGGAAATGGACAGGGAAGGTACTGAGCTCTGGCTACCAGCCAGAAACTGCCTCCACCTCCTTGTCAAGACAAAGTTTAATGCTTTTCCAATTACAATTTTAGGTAAAATTTAATCAAGGACAAAAAGATCTAGTCAGAGTGTCACTGGAACACAGATGTTTATGTCCCTTTTAAAGCCCCATGACCAGGTGATACCATCTGTGACAGGAACAGGCAGGTTCCCCCTGCATCAAGAGTTCTTTAAAGTCCCCTACAATTTGAGTTGTACAGAAAATATTAGAAAGACAGATCACAAGGATGTTGAACTGCAAAGACAGCACCAAGGTGTTTTGTGTGGAAGGGCCAAACACCTGCCTGGCTCTGGGACAGAGGTGTGCTTCAGATCTCACCAGCCTGTGCTTGGCACAATGCTGAAGGGCCCCAAGCAGAGAGGGCTGGGACTTAGTAACCTCCATGCTCCTTCTCCCCAGGGCTGCACTTCATTTCAGCCCACAGGGAAAGCACTTTTGGATCATGCAGGCCAGTTTACTAATGAGAACATTCTGACCCTAATAAGAAATGGGCAGTCACACTAAAGCAGGAGGATATATCAAATATCACCACATAATATCAAATCCATTGTCATCAGCTTCAAATTCCAGTTATCTCTTCCTGTTGAACCAAACCAGCCTGAGCTTGTAGACCAAGCCACTGTTCGCAGACAGTGCTATGTCTGTAACTGTTTGGTTTTCTCTGAAACCAGCATCCACATCCCCTTGTACCTGCTCTAAACCAACTCTTTCTATCTGTCAGTTATAAAGTGGAGTATGAGCAGAAACTGCTTTCAATATCCATCACCAGTTTTCCACATTGGACTTTAATTCTCAAATTGTATGTTGGCAGTTGCAGTCAATAATGACTATAGAATTTTCTATTACATTAACTGTAGCAAACTGAAATCTAGTACCTCTGGAAATACAAAAAATATCCTGAGTGTTATTAAAATAAAATATTTGTGAATGGAGCCAGCAACGCCCCTCTAATTACTTTAAATTTCAGTATATAGAAACTATGTTGAGTGACTAGTCAATTTATTTGTATGCTGGAAAAGCTCATGTTCTGGGCATGTGTTTGTATGATAACAGCTTCAAGCATATGCTTTTTACTTTTTCCAAACAGACAGATGATTTCTTTTTCTAGAGGCTCATGGTACGTTTTCTCCTCATATGCTGCAGTTAGCACACATTTTTTCTTATTTATGGTTTTGTGGGAATGTACTGTTCTTGGAAGATTTTAGATTGACAGTCCTGTGAGATATTCCAACCTGCCCTCCTATTTTCCTTAATCCTGACCTGATGAAATCACCTCCTGGGGAGAGAAAGATGGTCACTCTTCATCCCCTGCTGGTACCTAGCTACTTCACTGAAGACTGCTCACAAAGTAGCAAGCAAGACCACTTCTCAGGGTATGCAGTGTGGTTTGGGCATCTACATGGAAGAACTGGTTGAAGAATTTTTTGTTTGCTAATCTGGTAATTCTGTAGATGCAGATGCCTAAAATTCAGTTTTCTTTAGCATCCTAGGAATTAGGCTATGTCACAAAGAATAATTTTACACAGAGTTTTATAAAATTCAGTATTTTATATAGATTTGTAGAGTAGCAATGTCTTTGTTTTATAGAAGCATTTCCATTTCACTAACATCTATCCTGAAAAGAAAAAAAAATGTTGACTGTCTACTTATTTATTAAACTCCAGGTCCCTTTCACAATGATCACAATCAAACATTCAATCATGCTAGATTTAAAACCATCAGGGGCCTGTTTTTTTTTTTTGTAGAAGGAAAACTGCCTCACTGACGTGTAAAACCTAACCACAGCTTGGGGCTAGAATTTGATGGGGTGAGTCTTCATAAAATTCAGCTGTAAGAAGATACAGAAATACCTTCTGGAAATAAACAGTAATTGAGTGTTCTGTTCTTTACTAGATTTTTAAAACTCGGTCCCTAAGACAGTGTGGCCCTTGCCTTGGCAGCAGTTCAAATCAGCTGAAATAAACCTGGAGGTTTCATTTTGTCTGGCTTGCCCAAGAGACAACTCTGATCCGTATGGAAACTGAATATAAAGCATGCAGGCATGCAGTGACAAAAGGTGCCTACAGGCAGCAAAGGGCAAGAAATCAGGATGGGTCAGCTGAGTAAACATCAAAGACTCTCAAATAACCAACAGAAAAGTAAATATTCTCAAGCAAATGGGATATGCCCATAACACCATTGAGATTTCATAGAAAACATTCTTTGAAAACAGTTCTGCTCAGGTGTTTCTATTTGTCTTTCCCATTCTAGAATATTGAATTTAAATGGTCTGTTTGCTCTTGAAGTTCATAAGTTCTTGCTACTCAGTCCTCACTGCAGCCTCTTGACACCTCAATTATCTCTTCAGCAACTCCTGATAGTACCATAGATGATGGCATTGCCCATCTGGATATTTCTGATACACCCCACCATGATACTTGCTTAGCAAAATACATGCAGAGGATAAAAGGTATTTATCTATAAAAGGACTGTGCAAGGTCTAGGAATTATTTAAAATCCACTTAAACTCTGTGAAGGTAAGAAGTCATGCATTTAGGGATTATTATTTGAGAGTATTAAAGGAACATATTTTAAAGACAAAAATCCCTACATGATTTCTTATTGCTTCATCTCCTGCAGAAATTAAGATGAAGGATTAACATACCCATTAATTTCAGTGCTCGAGCCCCTGACTTGGGCTAACCCAATAACTTTTGCTATTACATTCTCTCACATAGCTTTGCTGTTCTTTGATAATAGCAAAACTGGTAAGACCTGTGTACAATGTAATCATTGTTTACTAAAACTCAACCATTGGCTGGGGGAGTTTTGTATGTTAGTGTCATTCTGGCTTAGGTGGTGATATCTCTGGTGTGCTGCACATGGGAGCTGATAATTTTGGCTGCACGGTGAACCACCCCAACAGCTGATTTAGTCACTTAATATCTGGTGTGAGTGGTGGGATGAATGAATGCTGCCGGAGGCTAAATCTCCTTTCACAGCTGTAGCAGGAGGGAGTTGTCAAAAGCTTGTGCCATAGCCTGTGATTTCAGGCTGAGGTATAGCAACTTTCTGGAAGCACAGTGGGGCAATAAAAGATGTGCTAAATATACAAGTCCATAGAAGGCAAATAAAACATATGAGATTTCTTTTGGCTGGTAGTGGTGGTTGGTTGGTTTTGCTTGGGAAGCAAGAACCTGACCCCAAAGCTGGTGTTTTGCACCTCCATGTGTGCCTTCTGCTTGTTATTCTCTTTTCTGGAAAGAAAACATTGCCACGGTATAGACAAAAGAAATGAGGGGGGTTTCCCGTGTAACTGTTGCAGTTACATTTTACATTACCTTTTGTGTCGTGGAGCACCTTCTTTCCTTCATATTCGTGTCTCCAAGCAGGTGTGTGTTTCCATGGGTGTTTGAAGGCAGATAGGGCGAGCAAGCCAGGGGCCTCAGGTGCCACAGCTGTCTGCTGAGCTGGCAGTGGAGAAGCCCACACGCTGTGTGGGATACTCCTGCATGGGTGCCTTTCGAAAGCATTGAAAGTGTAAGATAAAGTGTAAAATAAAGGGCATCGGTGTGAAAGGGCTCGTGAATGTGGATGTATCCCACCAAAATAAGAAATAGTGTAGCAAGGACTGCTTCTTCCCTTCTCCCGCTGCTTCAGGGGCATGCCATCAATGGACTGGTTTCCAGTGGTCTAGTTTCTGGTACTGGGCTCCAGGCACCGGCACGGCCTCTCAACCTGCCGGTGCTCGGGAGTGGGGCTGAGCCCCGACAGCCGCCGCTTCTCGGTGCGGTGCGTGCAAACACCGCCCACAAACACACATACACACACACACACCTACCCACACACACACACCTCGAGGCGAGGGACACCGCACCGGCCCCGCAGAGCCCGCCCAGAATCGCCCTGAGGTTTCTTGCCCGCGGCTTCTTCCGACGGCGCGTACGGAACTCCGCCCGGCCGTGCGGGAAGAAGCAGGCGCCCCAGGAGCTCCCAGCACCGGGGGCGCTGCGGAGGGGGCCCTGCGGGATGCCAGAAACCGGGAGGGAGCCGCAGCCCTGTTTGTTCACGTCCCTCCTGCTGCAAGAGCTGGAGGGGGCGAGGGGCCGGGATTAACTGTGGGAGGTTACTCGGGGGCTCCGGAGCCTGGCAGGCGCGTTTGACAAAGTGACGGCGCAGCGTGTGCGTGTGTGCCGCGTGTACCTCCCGAGAGCTGACGCTGGGACATTTCACGAGGACTTCCCCCCTCGTTGCCCAAGTCTCCCCGGAGGCGGGGACAGCCTCCCCAAAAGCCCGAGGGCACCTTACATACCTAGTGCGGCGGACGTCTAAATGTCGCCACGAAATGCCGGAATGCCAAGATGATGGGCACCGGAAAACGCGACCTGAAACCCCTCTGGTGCACCGGAGCGTACTCAGGGACCCATCACTCAGAGGCCCCGCGGGTGGGAGTCTAGCGTTTTGCCCGGCAGTGAAATTCAGAGCATCAGGATGCAGGGCCCCAGAGGGGCGGAGGCAT
The DNA here is from genome assembly GCF_001522545.3 of Parus major. Classification (NCBI taxonomy): domain Eukaryota; kingdom Metazoa; phylum Chordata; class Aves; order Passeriformes; family Paridae; genus Parus; species Parus major. The sequence continues at coordinate 38,535,349 of NC_031768.1, forward strand.
CCCGCTGTTCTCGCCGCGGGAGCAGCGGGAACAGGACGGGCGGTCCCGCTGTAGAGCCTGGGCGCTCCAGAGGGGCTGTGCCCGTGCCTGCGGGACTGCGTGTCGCCGGGCTAGGGGATCGAAGCCTGGAAGCGCCAGGACGCACATCCCCATTGTATTCTTTCGAGGGGAGTCGCTTTCATTGCTTCCCCGGAGAGGACAAACCGGCCAAAAAAAAAAAAACCAAACAAACCAAAAACCAAATACCAACCACATTAAACTCCTCATCGCTTTGCAAAATTGCGTTCATCGGGTTTGGGGACAAAAGCTGTCTCTGAGTTTTACGTTCATTTCCTCTAATGCCGCGGAAACACGAGCCTTTCCAGCGGGCGGGAGCACCCCGAAGGACTTGAGAGTCAAATCCCCCTCAACCGCAAGGGCTTCTCCTGAAGCCGGCTTCCCCTGGCCTCGGTGGATGCTTTTAATTAAACGCAACAGCCCCTTTTTGTTAAAACCCCACTGAGAAGGGTAAGGTTCCTACTTCTCGGGAGGCAGACGGCGTGTGTTGGCCGCTGAGCACCGGACTGTCCGACCAAGGCGGGGCAGTCGCTAAGTGCACCAGTGCTAGCTCTGTGTGCACGAAGCACCTTGACAGGGAGAGACACGGGGCTGTTGCGCCAGTTTGTTACAAATCCATTAAATGGAAAGCTCGGGGGGCAGGATCTGGACCCCTCTCCGGGACCAACAGTCCACCTGCTGTGGACACCCCAAATACCTCGGGGCGCCCGCGCGGCTGCTGTGCTGAAAACACGGAGAGGAGTGCAGGGCAAACCCCTGATGGGAGAGCAGGGGAGGCACTCACAGGGGCCGGGATGTGGGAGGCCAGGTGGGCCCCTGTCCCAAGCAACTACGACGCACGTCCCGTCAGGAATAGCGGCGACATCGCCCTCTGAGCTAGAGGGGAAACCTCGCGGGGGGAACCACGCTGGTAAACGTCCCCGTGAGACTCTGGCAGCCTCCGCCGGCGGAACGGTCCATCCGCAGATACCTGCGCTGTCTTTGCCAAGTCCCAGAACTTCATTTAAGATCTGGAAACGAGAAACGCGCTTGCCTCTCTTTTCTTTCTTTTTTTTTTTTTT
>NC_031768.1:38536496-38540660 GCF_001522545.3 Parus major
TTTTTTTTTTTTTTTTTTTTTTTTTTTTTTTTTTTTTTTTTTTTTTTTTTTTTTTTGGTGGCGGGGTGTGGGAGGATGGAAAGGAGGCTTGGTGGCCAAAGCCATCAGCCTTAGCGGGTGTCGTTTGTCCCAGGCAGGAAAGCCTCCGCGCCCCACTGCTGCCCGTCCCGGCGCGGCCGGCCCCGCGGTGCGCGCAGCGAGCGCGCAGGTAGCGAGAGGAAAGCGGCCGCGGCGGAGGGAGCACGGCTCGGAGAGCGCTTGGGCAGGTGCGGACGGCGAACGGCGAGACCCCAGGAACGGCAGCAACCATCCCCGCGGCACGGGAGGGCTTTCAGCCGGGAAAGCTCCTGCCGCTCCTCTTTGCTGTTGGGCGCTCGTCGGGCCGCGATGGCGAGCCGTCAGAGAGCCTCGGCCCGGGGAGCGACCCTGGGGTGGCGGGGACGTGCCGCGGCCCCGCTCGGCAAGGGCTGGTCCTTGCTTCACCTCGCTGCGCAAGGACAGCCCAGATCGCAGGGCGGGCGCGTCGCTTGCTTCGCTCAGCTCTTTGGAGCCGCTTGCATCGGGCTGGATTGGAGGGATGAGAAAAGTTATTTTATCTGTTTCCTAAAGCGAATGATCCTTCTCTTTGCTTTTTCTTTTTCTTTTTTTTTTTTCCTTATTTTTCCTCTTTTTTTTCTTTCTTTATTTTTTTTTTTTTTTTTAAAGTAATCTCTTTTTTGATACGAGTACCAATGATAAATAAATGTGGGCAGGTTTGTCCGGCTCCCCCCACCTCACCCATCACTCCCGTGACGTGAGGAAAGACTCGCGAAGGAACAGGAGGAAATTATGGGCAACGCAAACACCACCAAGTATGCTTTTCCACGAAAAGAAAAAGAACAACAAAACAAAACACGCAAAAGAAAAAACAAAACAAGAAAAATTACTCAAGCACCAAAAACCATAAATAGGGGATGGAAGAGAAAGGACTTGCAGCAAAGCCCCCCTCTCAAGCCCCAGGGGAGGAGTAGGCAGTAGGTTACCGGAAGGAGCAGAGATTAAGTCTACCTTTACCATGCTCAAAATTAAGAAGCATCCTAGTGTCTGTGCTACTGAACAGCAAGGAGGCTTTCAAAACGCCGCTTTGCTAGGTAAAAATTACTCCGGGCACCTCTCCCGCAATTCCTCCCCCTCCGTGCACCCCGAAACCTGCAGAGGAGCACGAAATCCGCCTGGTCCTGCCGGGCACCTCCACGGAGCAGGCCTGCAGGTTTTCCTGTAATTCCGGGATTCCCTGTTGTAAGCTCTTAAACAGAATATTGAAAACATTTTCCTTATGGTGCCTGTTCTTGCCTTGTAGCGCTGGTACTAAACAAATAAGAAAAGTGTGTTAAAGGGAGGCTACAGTTACAGCATCTTGGCCTAATATTCCCACATATAATTAAAACCATAGCCACAATAATACATAAATAAATAACAGCAAACAGAAGGGACCATTCCTGTTCCTGTTGAAAACAACTGTTTTGGCTGTATCACTGTGTTATTTTATTGGAGCAGTCTACACCGTTCCCTCCTGATTTTATTTTAATTTATTTTAGTAGGAGAGACAGCAGGGAAAGAAATGATGCATTTGGGTTGTTTTTTGGTTTTTTTTTCCCTTTTAAGTCTATGTTTAGTTTTAATTTTCCTGTATTTTAAAATAAACACGTTGGCTGCAGAGTGTTTGATCTTTGCAAAAAGGAAGCCTATATTGTAAAGGAATGTGGAGCAGTTTGGTATGAAAATGGGGTTGTGACTCACAGCTGCAGGCAGAAAAAAAGGTGTTGTGGTGTCAGCCAGAGGTGTTCAGTCTAATAACTCAAGCTGTAAACTGTATCCTCTAAAATTACTTACATAGTAAATCACTCAGGGGTTAAAAAATAGACTGGAAAGTGTAAAGGAGGGGGAAAAAATCTTTTAGAAGTTCCCTTCATGAAAATTATTTGTAATGATTGGAATTAAGAGTTTAATATCTCGCTCATTTTCTTAAATGTGAGGCTGATACAGTTAATTGCCACTATATAGCCGATGGTGCTTACTCTCGGTCGTTCGCGAAAGGAACAGAAACTTGAAACTCATGTTTGAGGATAGCTGTTTCTTTGACAGCTTTGCCCGGTTTACAGCTGATTTTGACCATCTCGAAGAAAAAAAAAAAAAAAAAAATTAAAGAGGCAGTCAGGGCAGTGAATTATCCTTAACAATTTTGTATCGCAGCGAAAACCCTCGGAAGAGCCTCCTCCCTCTGCACAGCCGAGGGGAGAGCGCCTCTGACATGCCTTTCTCCCCGAGACACGGCGTTTCCCTCTCTTTGCCTCACGTAGGTGTATTAGTCTGCGAAACTGGGGAGGCTTTGAAAGGAGAGCTCTCTTCCAGCTTAACTTCTGGGTCTGCAGCAGTTCAGTCCGGGAGAGCAGGGGGGAAAATATTAACCCTCAACTCCGGTGTCATCTGCAGTGTTTTTCTGCAAAGGAATGGAGCGAGTAATGAAGCAGGAATCCGAAAGGAGCATCCCAAGTCGAAATGTTGCCTTTCAGAGGAGCTTTCCCCATTTCCAGGAGCAGTTTCCTCCACTGGAAAGGAGATGCTGGCTGTGACTTTCGGGTGGTTGCACCTCGGCTGATAGGGAAAGTAACTTGCTGGGAAGATTTCCATCAAGAGACAAATTGAGGGATTGGGAAAAAAAAAATAAAATAAGCAAAATAAGATAAAAATAAGATAAAAGCAAATTCAAAACAAAACAAAACAAAACTGGGGAAAATGCCTTACGGGCGTCAGCAAATGTTTACGGTGGAAATAAGAAGTCAACAACAATTAAAATCTGGAAATCACGTTCATTAGTATGCAGCACATACGATCTATCTTTTATGTTTATCTTTCTCCGCGGATCAATATTGTAGCAGCATGTGCCGGGAACAAGCAGAAATCTGGCCACTGCATGTGGCTGACCTTTCCCTCTCTCCCTACAGGTCAGATCGTCTTCATCAAAACAGGTCAGCTCGTCTTCATAACTATCATCACCTAATGCGGCCGCAGCCACGGCTCTCATTAAAACCGGTATTTAATCTAGGCTCTGTGACTAAGAATCAAAGGAGAAGGAGTGTTTGCCCACACAGAGGAATTAGCAGACTAGGAAGAAGAAGGGGGGAAAAAAGTTGGAATGAAAATTGCTCTTTTTCTTTCTTTCTTTTTTTTCTCGTTTTTTTTTTGTTTTTTTTTTTTTTTTGTTTTTGTTTTTCCACCGCAAACTGCTGTACACCGAGATCCAGCCCGAACCCGCTCACACCCGCACAGCCCCCGTCTCCTGCGGGGGCTCCGCTGCCAGGAACACGGGCCGGGCAGCGGATCGGCCCGAGCCCCGTCCCTGCCGCTCCCGGGACGGCCGCGGCCACCCACGGACGTGCGGCGGCCGGGGCGCTGTGCGAGGCCCCCAACATCCGCGCCCGGCGGACTGCCGCGGACAGGTGTCGGGGAGATCCCGTCCCGCGGCCACCAACCCTGCCCGCCTGGGGCTGGGTCACGCCGGGTGCCCCCCGCGGACCCCACGGCCGCCCCCAGCCCCCTGCGAGGTGCGATGCCGCGCGTGTAAAACACCCGCTCAATCACTTACTGGCGCTTGAATTACTCCCCACCACCCCCCCCCCGCCTCCTGCTTTAGTTGCCGATTATTTTCTTTTTAACACCAAAAGAGCGTCCTTCCCCCTCCGGAATGCAACAGCTGATCCCGCGCGTGGGGCCCCGGCGCGGCTGGAGGAGTCCTCGCTCCTCTCCCGGCTCCGCCACTCGTCCCTGCCAGTTCCCCGAGCTCCTCATCGAAAAGAGCTTGGGACCACGGGCGAGGGACGCGGGGGAACCTGCTCGTGTTTCCTGCGCTGCGAGGAAGTGGGAACCGCGATCCGTTTGGTGCCGCTCTTCCTTTTCTCGGGACAGCAGTTAAGCAGCCACTTTGAAGTGTTTATTAAAGACATGAAACCTCGAGCGAAGGTTTTCCCTTCCCTCCCCCTGTCGTCTTGTGCTTCTCCTTCTTCTCTTTTCTTCTTTTCTCTCCCCCAAAAGTATTAAAAACAGAAATCGTCCAGAAAATAAATTTTAAAAATAATAAATAAAGTGGAAAAAAAATTAATAAAGGAAAGAAAGAAAAGAAAATAA
>NC_031768.1:38540935-38545316 GCF_001522545.3 Parus major
GAAAAGAAAAGAAAAGAAAAGAAAAGAAAAGAAAAGAAAAGAAAAGAAAAGAAAAGAAAAGAAAAGAAAAGAAAAGAAAAGAAAAGAAAAGAATGAGGGAACCCCAAGCACTGGGGAAGACTTGCACTTTGGGACAGAGGGGGGCATCGTGCCCTGCAGGGTGGGACAATAGTTCTTGCTTGCTCTGCTGCTAATATGCAGCTCTATCCCCGGTAGTCTGGCTCGGGGAAAAGAGGAAAAAACCAAAAACAATAGGGGAAAAACCCCCAAAACCTAAGAGAAATGAAAAAAAGGAGGGAGGGGGAGAGGAAGAAAAAAAAGCTACCCACGAAATTAAAAAACACGACCAAAAAAAAAAAAACCAACAACAAAAAAAAGACCCCTCACAACCATGCGTGAAGATGACAAATAGAAAAATATACATACCTCGCTGTGCCCGGGAGCACGTCTAGCGTGCACTTGCGGCTGGGGAGAGGTTTGGGGAGCCTGCTATGTCTTCATAGCGGGCAGGAAACGTGTACGAGTTTCTGAAAACAAAGGGGAAACTTAAAAGGCTGATACGGGTTTGGGGAGGTCTGGCCAGAGCCAAACGGAGCGGCTTCAGCCCGGGCTGCTGCCCCCCGGCACCGGCGGCGGGGGCTTGGCCGTGCAGGGGCAGCCCTTTGCCCGCTGCAGAGCCCCGGCACCGGCACCACCAGCCTCAGCACCGAGCTCCATGCTCGGGTTCGGGCGACAGCTCCTGCATTTTATTCTGTTTCGGTCTGGGCTGTTGTCATGTCTGTTTGCTTGTTTGTTTGTTTGTTGGGAGGTTGGTTTACCTTTGGGTCTGGGCTCGGGTTTTTTTCTTCCACCACCGGCCGCAACCCAAAGCCACTCGAGCAGCCAAGCCAGGTGAAGCACAGCGGGGGCAGGTGAACGCAGAGCCCTGAGCTGCCCTCCAATTGCGGGTGTGGGGTCAAAGCACAGCCTGTTTTATGGACGGACCCTCAAATATTTTGGCTTAAGAGGAGAGAGTAATTCCCAGGGAAATCAATCCGTCTTTTCAGAGGGTCTGCAGGAAGAGTTAGGAAAGCGTTTCATTATTAACGGTAGAAATTAAACCCACCCCTCCATGCTGCTTTTCACGGTATAAAGGAAGAAGCACACCGTTGCAGGACAGTCCCCCGAGTGGGGCTGCCACAGCTGGGCACAGGATGCCAACAGCGGGGCCTCCCACTGCTCACCGGCCGTGGGGACCGTGGGGCCGAGGCCAGCCGGGAGCCCTCAGGGCAGAGTCATCGGGGAGTGAGGGCACCCGGCCGGGGCACCCGCCTGTGGCTGGCCATGAGGGGATTGTGGGATGCCAGGGCAGGCTCGGGACTGCTGGGAAAGCCTCAGGCCTCCCTCCAGATTGGTTCCCAAGTTGTCTTCAGGGCCAGGGCAGGAAGATTTGGGAAGTTCAGGTTAAGTGTAGGAGAAAAAGGTGGGGGGAGGGAGGGAGGGAGGGGTTTGGGGTCGAGGGTGTCGAGGTGGACAAAGGAGGGGAGCGAAATTCGGGGTCGGAGGCCACCCTTGCACAAGGCTGTGAGGAAGATCTTGGCTGCTCTACCCCCTAAAAAAACCCCAAGCCCTGAACCCGATGGCTTACCGCTCTCCCTTAAGCGTGGCAGGGCCAGGCCGGGGTCAGGACATGAGGGAGGCGGGTGGAGAGGGGCTGCGAGCTGGATGAGCCAAGGCCAGGGTCAAGTTCAAGGCCAGCCTGGGTAGGACAGGGAAGGGGGGGAGCTTACTCACTGCCACAGCCGCCGCCGCAGCATCCCTAGGCCTGCCGGAGGAGAAGCATCCCTGCCGGAGGGACTGGGGCTGTCCCTGCTGGCACACGACCTACGATTTGACCAGAGGGAGGCCGCTTGCCCTCCTCAAGGATCATCCCTGGGCTCCCCCGAAGCCAGAACGGCTCCAGGGGTGGGGGGAGAAGGGGAGCCAGCTTCCGAGCGCTTCTCTCCAGCCAGAGCTGAGCCCACCGGGGCGGGGGATGGCGGAGCCGGGTTGGTGGCCCTTGGGCAGGACTTCTCGTGCACCCCTGGGCCCGGGAGGGGATTTGGGCAGACGGTGGCTGACAGGAACTGGCTCTGAAGAGGGAACCCCGTATGGTTTTCAGCTGCAGGGAGGCCGGCAGGACAAGGAGGGATCCTCTCAGCTGCATTTCCCACGGATGTCTCCAAGGGGCAGGCGGCATATGCCAATGATTTTAATAAATATTTTTTTTTACGTAATATTATTACCGAACATAAATTAGGTTTTAATAGCCGTTTGATTACCCGGGGAGCTGCCGTGTGCGCGGGGATGGCCGCTCTGGGAGGAGCGCAGCCGCTGAGGAAGCTCCGGATCCGCTCCCCATCTAAACTTCCTTGTCAGCGGCGGGACGGGGGGGGAGGGGGTGTCTTTCCATCCCTCCTCCTCTTCCCCTGGGTGTAGGTAACCCTCATCTCACCCCAGAAGTGAGCAGGGCCCTGTGTGCCCTCATCTCCTCACCTAACTCCCTCACACCGGCTGCAGACAGCTTTACTGATATTTGAACACACGGGACAAAGCCCGAAAAACCCAAAGCGACGACTGGCCGGGGGGGGCTTGAGCGATGGGCTCGGCCGGGTGTGAGGAGCACAGGGCTTTCCCAGGCTGCACAAGCTGCCGCTGAAGGCAGCGCAGCCACCGCAGGGCGCTCGGAGCCCGGTTCACAGCGCTGCCTCTTCGCAGGGCGTATTTCGGTGCCTTGACAAGGCCGAACTTTTTCCACGGTTTCCCGGCCGCTGTCACACTCTCCTTGTCTGTCCCGGTGCGGCGGGCTGTGTCCGGAGAGCTGCTGTCCGGCTGCTCTGCACGGGCGGCTCCGCCGGCCGGGCCCCGACGGCGCGCATGGAGCCAAAGGCCGGGCCAGCATCCCGGGAAAGTCATCGCCCGGCGGCTCTCCGTCCCCCCGAACACATCTGACAACCCAAACCGCTCTCTGGGCTAAAATAAAAAAAATAAAATAAAAACAAAAAAAAAAAAAAAAAACAAAAAAAAAAAAAAAAAAAAAAATAAAAAAGAGAGAGAGGAAGAGAGAGAAAAAAAACTCGAAGGGGAAATGTGAGCTCTCGGTCACCACAACTTTTTTCTCTCCCGGGCTGCATGGAGGCTACGAGAAGGATGAAAAGGCAGGAGGCAAGGACTATCTACGGCTCAAAGCAGCCAAGCTCAGAGCCTTGTCATCATTGCACCTTCACCTCCATCCCGAAACGCCCCGCTTTCTCAGCCTATGGGGCAATGGTCTCCCCAGCCAGCCACTCACCGGGGAGGGATCGCCCTGCAAATATCTTATTAAAGGAGATCTTGCCTTGCAAGTAATTTCGAGAATATGCATACCCTCCCTCACCCTTTTCTTTCAGCTCAAAGGCTTCACAAAGTTTTAGGGGCTTTTGTGGCTTTTTTTATTTTTTTCCCCCTTCTGGACGGGAGAGCCCAGCTGGAAGAAATCCTCCTGTTGCAGTAACCAGCGGACGTTTTAAATGCATTTGTTTTGCAGTCGCCTCTCAGCTCATCCCATACCTTATAGTAGGTTTTAGAGAGCCTTTGGCATAAAAAGGAAACAGCTCGTGCAGTTTCAACACGTTTTATTATATTTCTGTATGCATTACTCTCAAAACATATCACAAGAAATGATGAAACCACTTAAACCTTCAAATAAAAAATCTGAAACAGTTTATGCTCACAATTGTACATATTTATAGTTAAGAAACATTCTTTATAAATACTGTTTCCTCTGTAGCAAGTTAATACCATAATTTAATTACAAATGGATAAATATGGTAACAGGTATTTACAGGAGGAAGGGCGTTATTACGGAAAAGCTAACGGCACGACGTTTATTTTTCCTCACAATCTTCCGAACAGGAACTAACAAATTGAACTTGCAAAAGCACTAAAACATCACATGTAAACCCAGCTAACAGAAAAATACATTCACAAGCGTTGTTGTTCGTGTGTGTGTCTGTGAGTAACAGAATGGAGACTTTGGCACGGTATTTCTTCCCCAGTCTATAGTTGAAATGCAGTTTACAATCAAGTTGCTTCTTAAAAAGGAACACAATATTCAAGATATCACAATTACAAAAGAAACCATTTTTTTTTCTTCCACGTTACTTTTTTTTTTAAAGGGATGAACTAAAAAAGGAGAAGAGAAGGAAATGGGGAGGGAGAGCAGGAGAAAAGAAAACAAGTCCATCACTTTCTCGGGGAGGGAGAAAGAGGGGGGAAAAAAATAAAGAGGAAAAAAAAAAAAAAAAAAGAAGAAGAAGGAGAAAGGGACCAACCCGCGGTTTACAAACGGGACGAACTTCTATACACCGAGAATCCAGGAAAA
>NC_031768.1:38546008-38549333 GCF_001522545.3 Parus major
GCCGCTGCCGCCGCCGCCGCCGCCGCCGCAGGGGAGAGGTTGTTGGTGCTCTGCGACTCGGCGCTAGGGGACACCAGCCCCGGGGGGGTGGAGGACTCGTAGCCGGAGCTGGCGGCCGGGGAGGATTCGGAGCCTTGCGGGGACGACTCGTGCACCTGGGGGGCAAAGGCAACACGGCCGGGTGGAGGGGGGATGGCGAGGCCGCGGCCGCCCCCCGGGCGCACCCCCCGCCGCCGGCCCGGCCCTCCGCCGCCCCTGGGCCCAGCGCCCGCCGCCCGCCGCCCCGTCGGGGCGCCCGGAGCGGGGCGGCCGCCCTCCCGCCTCCCGCCGCCGGCTGCGGGGCCGGGTACCTTCATGTGTTTCCGCAGGGAGCTGGGGTGGGTGTAGGACTTGTCGCACATCTTGCACAGGTAGGGCTTATCCGAGGTGTGGACGTGCATGTGCTTCTTGCGGTCGCTGCTGTTGGCGAAGCGCCGGTCGCAGCCTTCGAACTCGCACTGGAAGGGCTTCTCCCCTGCAAGAGAGCGGCGCAGCAGCGGGGTGAGCGAGGCCGCCCCCGCGCAAACCCCGCGCAGCCCCGCGCATGGTTTCCCCGCCCTCGTCCTCCTCTCCCAGTCGCTTCGTCCAGCGGTTTCCCAAAGCAAGGGGCCGGCCGCGTCCCGGTACCCGCAGCGCCGGAGGGCCGCAGCGCTCACGCGTTGCCCTGAAGCGAGGCAACCCCCGTCCCCCGCCTGGTCTTCCTACTAAAACCTCGGGGATATCCCCCTCCCGGCATCTTGCCTGACTTTATTTCGACCGCTGCCAACACACATAGCCAGCCCCGTTAGAGATTGAAGAAGAAAGACAATTTGAAGGGGAAAAAAAAAAAAAAAAAAAAGCAATCATCATCGAGCCGTTTCGCCTCGGTACCAAATCCGCTATCCTGTTAAACTGGAAACCATTACCGACAGATTTAAGGCCGGGCATATTGTTTCGTGTATGGATATTCAAGATAAACGCACATCCGCTGGGAAAACTAAACGTCTGTAAAATACTTCATTTAATTTTCATAGGGATTCCTCTCGCCCGGCTGCCAGGACTCCAAATGCCGGGGAGTACTTTGGAGGTGAGAACTCCACATTCCCCCGCCTTTGGAGGGGGAAGCATTTAACATTAGATTCCATTAGCACCTAAATTGTTTCTTAAAGACATCCGCTCAGACACAATGACTTCAGTGCGGGCATCTCATGCAAATACATTTCTCAAATTTTAAACCTTGTTAAAGCTCGTCTCGCACCTCGCATCGGGCTTAGCACTTGAGAAAACAATAGGCCTCGAGATTTTTAGCCTTTCTCCGGGTAAATATTTGGAGTGGAAGTCGCTAAAATATTTGGCCGTCTTTTATGAAATAGTCTGGCACGGTTTGAGCCGGCAGGAGTAGTAAATGAATAATAGATGAGGCGGGAGGATGCGTTTATTTTTGTTACCCTTCGGCTCAGGCGATTTTCCGTCAGGAAAGCCTGGGCTCCCTCGACCCTCTTCCACCTGATTTGGGTGGAAGTTTCCGAACCTCAAATCCTCTGTTCCCTATTACATAATTTAATAAACTGCTGCAAAAACACCTTAAATCACATCGAGTGAGACTTTCAAAACAATTTTTTTTTAAATGAGAAAATTTTATTGCCTTGCTCACACCATTTAAATTTAATGGAAAGCATTCCCAGAAAGGGACTTTTTGCCACTTCTAACGGGATTTAGGACTAATGATTGATTTTGCACGTATTTATATAGTTTCTCTCGGTATCCATAAATAAAAGCCACGCTCACAAGCGCTGAAGTTGTATGCAAATACATTGCATAGAGCAAATGACTAAGGTGTTTCAGATGGATGGATGGATGGATGGGTGGGTGGATGGATGGATGGACGGACGGATGTCTTCCCGTATTTTAGCAAGACGGCAAAATTTGGTTCGCACTGTATTCCGCGTTTCTGCGGAAAGACTCCGCTGACCCTTAGTACGAATCTACAGCTCTCGCTCACAAGTTAAAACAAATCAGTAAAATATCCTTTCGAAATCTGGAATGGAGGGGGATGTATGCTGCTGAGGAAGAAACCAAAACAAACGCAGCCATGTGATGGAGAGGGTTAAAAAGAATAAACTGGAAGCTTATTTTAAGCTTCTCCTCACTCTCCTAATTTTACGTCACTCTTTCTGAGTATCTATCAGTTTACATACATATATACACACATACATAGGCACGGGCAGAGGGAGGAAATCTGCCGAAAGAAACCCGAATTACCTGTGTGCGTCCTTTTGTGAATTTTGAGATTTTCTGATCTGGCGAAAACTTTTCCGCAGCCAGGGAAGGGGCAGGGGAAGGGTTTCTCTCCCGTGTGCACTCGGATATGATTGACCAGTTTGTATTTCGCTTTGAAAGGTTTGCCTTCGCGGGGACACTCCTCCCAGTAGCAGACATGGTTGCTCTGCTCGGGTCCCCCAACGTGCTCCACCGAGACATGGGTGACCAACTCGTGCATGGTGCTGAAAGTTTTATTGCAACTTTTTTTGGGGTTGTTCAGCTGTTCGGGATCGATCCATTTGCAGATGAGCTCTTGCTTGATGCACTGCTGCCGCATGTAGCGGAAAAAGGCACCTGGGTGGTGGTGGTGGTGGGCTGCCATGTTCATGCCCATATTCATATTCATGGGGCCGTACTGGTTGTGCAGCTGAGCCGCCGAGTAAGGGTCAGTCCTGGGGCTGGAAACCTGGCGGTACTGATCCGACCGGGCGAATACCTCCCCTGGCAAGCCCAGTCGCATCTGCCCATTGAGAACATTTTGGGAGGCGTGGGGGCCATGCTGGTCGTGGATGCCCGGGAAGAGGAGGTGGCTCTGAGCGTCCGTGTGCGGGTGGTGCAGGCTGCCGGCCGCAGGGCCGAAGATGCCGTGCTGTCCGCCGGCCGGCGACGAGTCCCCGAAGCCCCGGCTGCGAAACAAGAAGTCCCGGGTTGAGTTGAAGGGCGCCCCGGAGTAGGAGCCGACATGAGCGGCGTGGGGGCCCAGGGCGGCGGCAGGGTAACCGGGCGCCTGCGAGGTGAACGCCGAGCTCTGCCCGGGGGAGAGGTCGTGGGCGCCGGCGTTGAGCTTGAAGGCGCCCATGTGCGCCGCCGCCGAGTCCACGAAGCTGTTCTGCGCCGCCAGGCTCAGCTCCCGGTCCTGCATCTCCGCCGCGGCCGAGTGGTGGTGCCGGGCGAAGGTGCCCACTCCGAGGGCCGGGAACTGCGGGCCGGCGTCCAGCAGCATGGTCCGCGCCGCTCCGGGGACGCAGCCGCTGCCGCCGCTGCC
>NC_031768.1:38550553-38552406 GCF_001522545.3 Parus major
CCGCACGGCCCCGCTCGGCGCCGGTGGCCGCCTTCAGCCCCGCACTGCCGGTGGCTTCTTGATTTTTTGGGGGAGTCACACACCCCCTCCCGCCCGCCTCCCCCGCGGCGAGGGGAAGGGGTGGCGCGGGGAGAGGCGCGCCGATCTCGGAAAATATCGATGTACGCTTTGGCATGTGATCCTGCCTCGGGAGGCAAACAAACAAAGCGAGGGGCTTAAAATATAACCCCTGCAGCCCCTTTCCCCATTTCTGTTAAAGCAGATGAAGCCCGTGATCGATAAAGGGAGCGAGGGGGGAATCAAATAAAAATCACGTTGACGGGGCGAGGGTGGCTGGGACAACAAAAAAAAAATAAAACAAAAATTAAAATATAAGAGGGAACGGTCGCTCTGTCTGTTTGGGCTTTTAAACCACTTATGTGGGAACAGAGAAGTCGATCTGCGATCTGCATGTGTTGTGAATGTGTATCTGAGAGCAGATGCTTTAGGAGTTTTCCTTGTCTTTCCCCTTTCTTGAAAAAGAAATAAAAACAAACCCGAAAAAAAACCCCCTACCCAAAACCCCACCCTGCCATTGTTATTTGGAAACCGGATTCTTACATGGCAGAAATAAAAAAGCATAAAGCCGGCACACACACATGCACCCGCACACACACAGAGCAAACAAGTCCTCTTCCCCTCCCCCTCCAGTAAATACACGTCTGGCCCCTGATTCGGTTTGTTTTGTAGTGGCTGAAAAATAATCATCTTGGGGCCAGCAGCTCACCAATAAATAAGGCTTTGAAAAAATCAAAGCCTGGCATAACATTTAGCATCTTAACCACCCTTCACGAAACCTTGTGCCTCCATACCCATCAGTTCTGTGCCTGGTAGAGAAGCAACCCAAAATATAGGGGTTTGTGTGGTTTGGGGGGGGGTCTTTTTGAAATTCTCCCTTCGACATTCCCCCTATGACTCCTCACGACATTAAATCCCACATCAGACACAGGCAGGCTGAAACCTGAACCCACAGCATCCAAGCATGAGTTTTACAAGGAGAGATGGATAGATGGATGGATGGATGGATGGATGGATGGATGGATGGATGGATGGATGGATGGATGGATGGATGGATGGAAAGCAGGAAGGCAGGAAGGAAGGCTACTGCCTACCAACTAAGATCTTTCCCATCATAGTCACTAAATGGTTAAAATATTTCCAAGACTGTCCGAAAGTGTTTGAAATGTGACAGTACCGGACATTAGTCTTTGAACAAGGAGAGGATTTAAAATGTGAAGAAGTGGGATTCCTTCTAATCTGAAATGGGCAATAGGAGATAAACTGAATATAAATGCAGAGCTGCACCTCTGATGCCAACAGCCTTTTTCCTCTTTGCTCGCTGTCATTCGGTCCTACCTTTGTAGGCAAGAGTGTCTGCTCCCCAGATCTTGCCTTTCTAGGCTGTAGCTTGGGAGCATATGCTGTCCTTGTCCTGACCCCCCAGGCTCCCAGGAACAGACCACAAACAAATTCTATTTTCCTTCTCTGAAAAGATTTCGAGGTGGAGGTCTGAGAGAAGTCCTCCACCGTTGCTGGGGATTTCGAGAGCCCAAGCTGAAGAGGAAAGCTTGGTCTCCTGCATCGTCTCCCTCCAGATTAGTGAAAAAAAAAATCACACAGAAAACTAGACGTCTGAATGCACTTCTCTCTCCCCCCCGCCCCCCTCGATTTAAAATAATTTACTACATCTAAGATAAGAAAAAGAACAAATATGTGCAAGAAAATTGGCAGTTCAAAACAGTTTTGGAAAGAAAATAACAAAGGTGAATATTCATATAAATAACTACCTTCTGGATTCCCCCCCATCATCCATC
>NC_031768.1:38553031-38559169 GCF_001522545.3 Parus major
TCCTTCCTTCCTTCCTTCCTTCCTTCCTTCCTTCCTTCCTTCCTTCCTTCCTTCCTTCCTCTTTTCCTTTTCCTTTTCCTTTTCCTTTTCCTTTTCCTTTTCCTTTTCCTTTTCCTTTTCCTTTCTCTGTAATTAATTTTTCTCTTCCTTTATTATTTTGTCTCCTTTTTCTTTCTTCTCCTTACCTTATTTTTCTGCATTTCCTGCCTCCCCTCCCCTCGCCCCTCTCTCTGCCTGCTCAGCGGTGCCGGCATCGGGGCTCTTTCGGGGGGATGCAGTGAATTCCAGCCGGAGCCCCCGCAGGCTGGCCGCTCTCTGCTATTCTTTCAGGGCTCCAGCCCTACTCTCTCTGCAGGAAACAGAGGAGCTGATCCAAGTTCAAAGTCACGTCGCCGTCCCTCCTAAGAAGTGCTTTATTTGCCTCTGAACCGCAAAACCCCTTTCCCCCATGTCACAGGGTAACAAGGGAAGGGAGCGAGGGAGGAAGGGAGGAAGGGAGGGGGGCAGAGGCACCGGCAGCCAGCCCCGCACTCTCTCGTCGGGCCACCGCCACGAACACAGCCTGCGGCTCTCGGCAGCTTTCGAGGGAGGAAAGCAAGCGGTCACCCAAAGTCGGTGCAAAACTGCTTTATTGAAAGAAGTTTTTCAACAGGTTTCTAGAGGTGCCAGACCTACACAGCAAACGTCAGCTTCCCCGGGAAAGCTTTCCGGTCTTTGTAAGTTTTCCGAAATTCGTTTAAAAACTGCTCTTCTCTTTTTCTTACCGGTCAGTGATGTGAAGGGAGCTGGAGAGGGGTGTGGAGGGCGGGAGGTGGGACGAAGGGACAGCAATTTTTTGCCTCTCCTGGACTGTATATATCGTCTTCTCCTTCTAACCCTTTTCCTGAGAGGTATCACCGCCCTCTGGGGAGGCTCCGCGCCCCCTTTCTCCGTCGCCCCCTCCCTGGCAGCCATGGGTGCCGCAGTGGGGGCGCAGGCTGCGGTGGGGCCGGGGGCTCTCCCCATAGGAGGATGCGGCTGGCGATGGCCTCGTCGGGAAAAAGAGGCGGAAGGACCCACCGGAGACGGGTGTGTGTGCTTGTGAGAGAGAGAGGGAAAGGGGGAAGAGGGTGTCTTTCCCCCGAAATTCAGCCTTCCAACGCAGTAAGGGGACGAGGTGCGGGGCGAGGAGGGCGAGTGTGGCCGGCCCGTAGCCTGGGGAGAAGAGGCCAGTTGAGCTGCATCACTTGCACCGTTGTCTGTATCACAGACACTCATAAATTCAACAAGCTCATCAACAGGATATTAAGTTGCAGGTTACCTTTGATGGTGCCGATCCGAGCCACTTCTAGGCCGTTCGACCTATGACCCGTGAAGACCACATGTGTTGTGCTGCAGCCTCCCTCTGTAAAACACACACTTCGAGACAAAAGTTCTTTGTCAGGCTCTACCGGCAGAGTTATGTAAAAGAAAAAGGGGAAATAATGAAAATCTCAGCCAAAGCTGTAACTTTTAAATGCTTCTTTAAAATTAAAAAAAAACCAAACCGAAGCAAAACCAAAAACAAACCAGAAAAATACCAAACAACCCGCTAGGCAGAGCAGGGAAGGAAGGAAGAACCACCTCTCCTCCGTGCCATTAATATTTATTGTTCCTTCAGTTGCACTTATATATGTATAAAACCCCGCTCTCGGCGGTAATGCCATGAGACGGAGGGGGTCAATTCCAGTGTTAACACTTTTTTCCAGGACGGGAATCTCGGCAGAACGGCAGCCGGTGCCTCCGCCCTGCCCAGCAGCGGCTGAGGGACGCGCAGCGCCGCGTATTCTGCGCGCCCTGCCCCACTGCGCCACTCATTCTGCAGCCAGCACAGACCCGCCGCAACGCCCCCCAAAATGGGGTCTGCTGCAGCACTGCCGGGTTTTATTAGATGCACCTTTTTCCATCTGGAGATGCCCATATAAACGTTAGAGGCAGGGGAGAAGCGTCCCAATAAAGCGCGATGGACTTTGTAATACAATTTATGCTGTCATTCATAAATAACAATGCCATATGGTAACCATATTGCTTATACAAGTAAAGCCGTCAAAGTGTCACTATTTGATTTATCTCAACAGCTTCTTCCAACGGTGACGTTCAGAAAGAGGGGAAGTGGGAAAGAGAGAGAGAGAGCAAAGCAAAATTTGGCCTGGGTTTCCTGAGACCGCCTCTCTCTTTATCTCTTTCTTTCTTTCTATATATGGATGGATGGATGGATGGATGGATGGATGGATAGATAGATAGATAGATAGATAGATAGATAGATAGATAGATAGATAGATGGAGGTTTTTTCCTCATTTTGCTCCTATTTGAGAAACACCCAAAGGGGATGGATGGCCCCTCTTTCCCTGAGGAGGCGCGCACTGAACACGACAGCTCCAAAACTTATGCTCGTAAATCCCTGTCCCAAAGGTGCGGAGGGTCCCGGCCCCGACAGCCCCTAGCCCCGATGTCGAATCCTTGTGTCAGCCTCAGGTTCCCGCTCGGATGCACGGAGCGACGTGCATTTGGCACAGGAGAAGTTTAATTTTTAAGGGTATAAATTATCTATCCCCCGAGCCCCTCCATAAAGAAGGGGTGGGGAGTCTCACTGCCATATCGCTCCTCTCTTTCCCTTTCGCGCCTCTGGGCAGCCTCCCGCTCTCGGCCGAGGTCCCGGTGCCTCCGTGCTATCCCCCCTGACGGGACAGCGAGCAGGGTACGGTGGATACGTCCTGCCCGTGCGGGACTCCACGGGGCTGGGACTCGGGGCGCTCCCTCCTGCTACGGGTGGACTCCACCTCGGGTCGCGGATGTTCGAGGAAAGAACCGAGGCGCAAAGCAGCCCCACGAGCGTAGAAAGCCACCCGCGATGGCTCGGAGGAGGATAGGCTTTTCTAGCACATTTGGGGAGTCTCGCAGGTCTTCCCGAGGAAAGCGGCAGTCGCGCTTCTTTTCTAATGGTTCCCCAGAAGAATGTTTTACACGTTATAAAATATTGCTCCCCGCTCCCTAACTATCAATAAGACGTGCATTAAAGACGATTGTTTGTAAATGGTGTTCATGATCATTAGCATACATTTACATAATGCAGCTCACAGCACAGCGTTTTACAGTTAAACACCTCCTAAAGCCCCTAGCCCGAGCTCAGTTTATAGAGGAAGCTTTACGAAATAAATTTGAAGGCTTGCAGGCTTTCACCCCGCCTCTGCAGCCTCCCCCGATGTCCCTTGGCAGGTTTGCCGGCGAGCGGAGCACTGCGGGAGGGCTCTGCAGCCGGCTCCGCCGCGGGAACAAGGCGCGTTCCGACCCCCGACGGGTGCTATCGGGGTTCTGGGGGGGGTGTGGGGGTAGCACAGCATGCCTCCCCTCTGCTGCAGCCCCAGAGGGCAGCGGCAGCCTGGGCCTGAGCTGGTGTCCATGAGTTAACGGGCTTTAAATTCTTCATGGCTCTTTTGGAGCTGGCAGCGTCCAAAATTGTCCCTGCGAGGGCAGCCACCTTATCTTTCCGGCGTTTGTAGCCGGTCCTAAAAATGAGCGAATTTCCACGTGAGTATCCATCAACCCCTCCCTCCCCACAGTCACAGGTCAGCTGCCTATTAGCCAGATATAAAATATTTTCATTTTTTTATAGCCTCTCATAAAAATAAATTGATCGGGGTATATATTTGAATTAAGACATATTAAATCGATGACAGATGCACATCACCTGCGTTTAACAGGAGAGGGACAAGGAGGCATGGGAAGGTTCTGCAGAGCTGTGATACTTGTTCACCTCCCCAACGCCCAGGATTTAGGGAGGAGGGAGAGCACTATTTGGTTGGACATATAGAAAATACAACTACATAAACACCCGTATAGATTTTGCATATGGCTACTTTGCGTGAAGTTTTTACTGTGCAATAAAACCATCGAGCAGCCGCTTTTAAAACCCGGGGATCATTTATTCCCATTCCTTGCCTTGCAGCATAACTGAAACCCCCACGGCGGCCACGCGAGCCGGGAGCATTGGCTCATCTCCGGTGGGGGCAGAGAAGGGAGAGAACCGTCGCGTCTTCTTGGGAGCTCCCCCTTGAGCTCCCCCTTGAGCTCCCCCTAGAGTCTCTCACCCCGTTTTTGGCAGCCGTGGGCCAAATCCTGCTAGTTTTCCCCGCGCGAGTAGCGGCGGGAGAGAGGGAGGAAGGGGAGCCTGGAGCTGGCCCAGGAAATGCCTGACCAGCACGGGGCTTCCTTTGAAGGTGGCTTGGCACCGGGAAGCGGCCAAGACGCACAGATGTAGTTTCATCAAGGGGATTAGGTGGTCGGGTAGCGCCGGAGGTGTGTGTGGGTCCATTGGCGCCCCCCGCCCCGCTTCCTCTCCTGGAGAGGCAGAGAAGAGTCCCTGGATGCCCCCCAGGCAGGGAAAGGCAGCCAGCTTGCCTGCACTTTCCAGGAGCGCGGGAGCTCAAGGCATTCCCGGGGAGGACCAACAGCCTAAGGAAAGCAGATGACATATCAATAAAATCAACTTCTCCTCCCACAGAAAAGTCACGACAATGCTCCTTTCCTCTTTTGGCTCGCAGGGAAATCCCGGCCTTGCCTAGTCAACCCCCTCAAAAGGCAGCATCCTTTGTGCCGAAGGGCCAGTTTCGGCGCACCACAAAGAGCTTCACTTTCGAGGATGAGCACACCCCGCACCCCAGGGGCGGTCCCATCGCTATCCCCGCCCGTCCTCTACCTCTACCCCCTTTTTGGAGAGCTCCTACTTTTCTGCCTTTTCATCGAGGGTAGCAGCTCAGGGCCGACACCCACCAGCCGCAGACTCCCCCATTTCCCAGCCTACCCCCCCGCTCCCGTTCCGACATCCTAAAGAGTAGAGGAGCATTTATGCTCGGGGCCAGTATCACTGCGGGGGTTTCATCTCTATTTCGGCGCTGCTGAATTAGGGCTGAAGTGGATGCAGCTGCCTGGACTACGGCTGGCGGACCGCCGAGGGGCGTGGGGTGGCTCTCCCCACGGGATGCCCCGGGAAGCCGCTGCGGGAGGAGGAAGCCCCAGAGCGGCAGAGAGCAGGCTTCCAAAACCTCGCTCTAACATGTGCCACTTGCCCCCCTCCTCCTCCCCTCCCCTCTTACTCGTTTGTTTTCTAAAGGAAAGGAATCCCAACCCCCGCCGTCTTCTTTTTAGGGAAACTTTGGCCGCCTTCCCCTAGTGGTGCCTTGGGCATGAGTACGCACAGCCTCGGCCTCGCGTGGGTGTGGGGTTGCGCACATTGTTACACGATGGAGCGCTTTCCCGCCTCATCCATGAATGAACGTGTCCCTCAAAAAAAAGAAAAAAGGAAAGGAAACTGAACGCAGAGCAGGGCAGCAGCGGCTCGCGTGGGCTGCTGCCGGGCGAGAAAAGAAACCCCACGGCCTCGCAAACGTAAACACGGCGGAGCACCTGAGCGGGGCGCCCCGTCCAGTTCCTGGGGAGCAGAGGCAGCTGCTGCCCGGTGCTGCCCGGTGCTGCCGGCGGGGGGCGGCGGGGGAGGCGCCGGGTGCGCCCCGTCGGGCCCCGCGCGAAGTTTTGCAAGTGCAACTTCGGGGGGCGGCGCGGGGGGGCCCGGGGGGGCGGCGGGGGCGGATCCCCGCTGCGCCGGCGGCCTGAAAGGGAGCCAATCGCGCGGCCCCGGCCGCTGCCAATCATCGCCATCCGTCCAATCCCTCCGGCGCGGTGTCCGAGCCGTATTCCCCAGCGCGCCGCCGAAGTGTGGTGAGGGCTCTGCCAATCGCGGGCGGGCAGAGCGGGGCCAGGGATGCGCGGGGCTCGGAGCGCAGACAAAAGAAGTTAAAGAGCCGCTTAATATATACATGTTTTTGAAGGCGGGTAAAGGGAAAAAAATAACAACAGCGAGCGTAGATGGGCTTGGCTGTGTCGTTATGGAGCCCCCTTTGAGCAAGAGGAACCCGACACTGAGATTAGCGGATTTGGCAGCAGCTCAGCCCCATCCTCACCAGAACATGACAGGCTTCCCGGGGCTGGGGAACCACCACGTCCACCCCCACCACGCGGCCCACCTCCACCCCGGGGACGCGGGCGGCGACCCCGGCGGCGCCCTCACGCCGCTCGGACCCGAGCACATGGCTCAGCCCGCCGCCCTCAAGCTCACGCCCGAG
>NC_031768.1:38560464-38570465 GCF_001522545.3 Parus major
ATCCCGGCACCACCGGATAAATGCACCGATTAATAAATAACGCAGAGTCGGGGGAAGATGAGCAGCAGCCCCTGCGGAAGAGCGAGGAGAAGATGAGCGCTCGCCCGTCCCTGCTCCCGCCGCCCTTGTCCGGGGCACCCTGGGGGCTCACCCCACCTCTGCGAAGCGCTGCGCTTTGCCACTTCCCCCCGGCACGCCGAAGGACGGCGGTTCTGCTCTTCCTGCCGCTTCTGTCGGTGGGCACGGAGCCGGGCGGGTGACGCTTGGCCCGATGGAGATGGGGCCGCGGGGGCTCTTGGGGGCGCAGTTCCCCTGCTCTGCGGGCGGCGGTGGCTCTGCTCGGGTCTGCCGGTACCACCGGGACTACCGGGCTGCCCCTCTGATCAGCGCTCCTGGGGCTACCCTCGTTCCGGGACTGTCCCTGTACTACCGGGACCAACGATGCCGCCGGGTGTATCCCTCGGCCCGGGCTACCGATATTGCGGAGCTATCGGGGATGCGGAGGGCACTGCCGGGGCTGCCCGTGCCGCTGGGCCGCCGGACTGGGTAGAAGTCCCGAGGTTTCTGGTGCTTCCTGGGCTGCTCCCGCCTGCGGCAGTACCCGCGGTGTCGGGGAGCAGGGAGCGAGGAGGGGGAAGGCTCTCACCGGAGGACGCTTCCCTCCCTTTGTGGATCTGAGAAGCAAACTTCAAAGTCGCCCCGGCTTCCCCGCGGGGTACGGGGAGGAGGGAGCGGCACCCCGGAGAATGCCTGGGGGAACAGGCGGGGGACCCTGGAAGGGCTTGGGGTGTGTTTGAGCCCTTTAGTATTTTATTTTTCTGGGTTTGGTTTTGGTAGGTTTTTTGTTTGGTTTGGGTTTTTCCCCCCGCTTTCTCCTCATTTCGCACCACTCCCGAAATACGCATTTCCATCTGGGTGTAAAACTCTGCCGAAAACGAACGAAGCCGGGATTTATAGTAGCAGACAAATATTATTCCTTGGAGGATACTTAAGGAAGTGGAGTTGCCGTAATTGCTTTCTTGATTTATTGTTTGCTGCTCGGGAAGAGAAAAGCGGCGACCGTACAACGTGTTGTTCCGATGTAAAACCAAATGGCCCATGGCTGAAAGGATTATAGATTTTTATCTCCAGAATATGTCAGGCATGAGCCCATATGTAGCAGCGGAGCCCTGAGGGTGCCCAGTGCTCTACGCCCAGAGCCGGGGAGGTTGTGAGGGGGGGAGACTTCTCCGGGGGAGAGGAGGGGGTAAGGTCTGACACTTTTTCTTGTTGTTGTTGTTGTTGTGTTAATGACACCGTGGAATGAGTTAGCTGGAGGCCAGCGGTTCTGTCATCTATAGCCTTCTCCACCTGCCTTGATTTGAAAAACAAAACTTCGTCCCGTGCTTTTCTTGGCTCCTCAACTCCTTACCTATCTCGGCTCCAAGGGGCAGGCGGGAGGGAGGTGGGAAGGAGTCCGGGAGAGGCTTGCGGGGAGGCAGAGACATTCAGCTGGAAAAAGAGCCCCCCACCAAAACCCAAATACCTATCGGGCACAGTTCGCAGCTCCTAGATGAAGTCGAGCATTGCCTCGAGGCAACGCGTGGGACGTGGCTCCTTGCAAGGGAAATTTGGAGAAGTTTTTAGTTTGGGGCTACCCGTAGTCCCCGGGAGGGTGTCTGTGCGTGAGCCCACAGGAAATGGCTCTGTCCACGCAGAAGGGGTCGTTGCACCAAAGCAGCTCTCGGGGTGGGGGGCAATGGCCCACTTCGAATGACAGCTCGGCCCGTGGGAGGGCAAAGGGGACAGGAGTCTTTCCCTACGTATTTTCCCCCACACCCTCGAGTGGACAAGAGATTTCAAACTTAATGCCCGTTCGGATTAATTACTGTTGTTTTGCCACCTTAGCTTTAACTTAGTCATGTGCAACCTGGAAACAGGAGAGATTTACGAACTATTAATTTATTATGGGCAGTTTGTGTCCGGGGGTGGGGGGCAGGAAATAATAACACTATAATCGTATCATTAGGCGTTTGCATGTTTCTGGTAATCATGCAGGAAGAAGAGTATTTCAGTAATTCAGGAGGCGTTTGTTGTTTGGGACTTTTTTCCTTCTTTTCTTTTTTATATTCTTTTTTTTTTTTTCCCCTCCCCTCAAAAGCATCACCCCGGGGGCTGCATACCACGCTCTGCAGCTACTGCCCCATTTTTGGGACAAATCACTTCTCCCACACCGTGTGCATCCTAGTGGGAACGGGGACCTTGTCCCTCCTGCAATTTTGCTGTCCCCTTGCCAAAGACGATGCTCAGGATGGTCAGGCTTCCTTCCAGCGATTCCCAGACCCTCCAAAAAAAGTGTCCCCAAGCCCTATCTGTGCCCCTCCCCGCCCCCGGCACTGCTACTGCCAGAGGAGTTAGGGGGTCGCGCCCAGCATCTCACCCCCTTCCGTGGGTTGAAACCACCTACAAATGGTTAAACTCTGACGTGATGCCCTCGTCAGCGTAACGGAGACACACCGGGACCTTCCCTAGTCCTGGACTTACCGGGAATTTGATCATTGCGATCTGGAGTCTGGCGAGGGTGCCCACGCGTGAACGCAAGTGGAAAGACACTTCCCTAAAACCCTGAGGGAGTGGACGCGGTTTGGTCCAGCTGGCTGTAGCATTTCTCAGGGGGCTGCGCTTCGGGCTCTGCGGGTCATGGCCAGCAGCAGATAGCATGAGCCTTCATCCTTGGGGTAACACAGATAGATACTGCCCAAAACCTCCAGGAGATTTGCTTCACTTTCCCAGAAGAAGTAACAGTAATTAATGAACAAACAAAGCGACTGGAGATTTGTCTTGGGGGTGTGCAGAGATTTTCATGCACTTAAAAACCCACCGGGCACAATTTTAATTTTTTCCCCCCTCTTTTTTTTTTTTTTTTTTTTTTTTTTTTTTTTTTTTTTTTAAGATAAACTTTGCACTTTTTAGTGCTACCACTTTGGTGGTAGGGGAACCGATTTTAATTGAACAAATTGATGCATAAATAGGCTGTGGAGGTGCATGTTTCTATAGTAACAGCCAAGAAATTGCTTCTAAAAATAAAAATAGTTTTCTTATTTCCATTATTATTTTGATAAATAATAAACGTGATATGATCTTACAAACGGGAGGAGCAGTAAAAATCTCTTGGCGGTGAGGAGAAAATGTCCACTGAGAGAGGTGCTGGGTTGTTATTTCTGAGCCCTCAGAGCAAAACACATCTGAAAATACGCATCAGCCATGTCTAAACCGACTCAAGAGTCGCAATAGTCATGACAACAGTGCAGGTCTGTCTGTGCTGTACTCACGTGTAGCATGGTAGAGTGAAAAAACTTGCTGTAAGAAGCTTTGGTACAGGGATCTGGCAGTTTTTTCTTTTTCCTCTGGTTTGACAGCGATAGGCAGCCAGCCCTGATCGGGAGCTATGAGGAAGGGTCGGTTCGGGAACTATGGGGAAGGACACGAGTATAGGTACCAGAACATATGTACTGCAAGGTATGCTACAGGAGACGAGTCTATGTGAGAAAGGTACACCAGGCTAACCATCCCGAGCTGCTTTTCACAACCCCTTTAACTGTAAGCAGTGTGTAAAAACTCTTAAAAGTAGATCATCCGCACACATTTAGACCCAAATTTGCCCAGGGTAACCAGCAGTCTGTTGCCCTCATCTCCGGTGTCTGGGTTGGTCCCTCCAGCTTGCAGGTTCCCAGTCCTGGCTGCGGGGTGCTCCCTCTTTGTGTCGGGATGCTTAAACAGGTGTTACTTTTATTTTCCCCAAACTAATTATTCCCCCAGCGCAGTGCCCATTGGGAAAGGATTACGCAGGAGATGTGCCAGGCGAGCCAGGCTGCCGGCAAACGCCAGCCCTCGCAGGCAAAGACATTGAGAGGTTTTGTTTGGGCTCGGTCATTAGAGCGGTAATGAAGGTTTCTCGTGTGCGAGGGGAGCGCCGCAGAGGGCAAACAAGGCCGGGGGGGCCCTGCCGCCGCCAGCCCGGGACTCCGGGCCTGAGGGCTGCCAGCGACGTGTGACAGGCAGCAAAACACGGGGAAAAAGTCGGAAACCTCGGGCACGCCACGACTGTCGCGAAGGGGGAGTAAAAAAGGGAAAGGGGAGGATAAGGAGGGAAGGGGAAGGTAGTCCCTCGCCCCCCGGAGGCCGCGCTGCGGAGGGGCCGCGGTGCGGCGGGAGGGCTGCGGGCAGCGCCGGGCCCCCGCCCGCCGGTAACGCTGTCGTTGCTGTGTCCCCGCAGGGGAGAAGCCCTTCAAGTGCGAGTTCGACGGCTGCGAGAGGAAGTTCGCCAACAGCAGCGACCGCAAGAAGCATTCCCACGTCCACACCTCGGACAAGCCCTACTACTGCAAGATCCGCGGCTGCGACAAGTCCTACACCCACCCCAGCTCCCTGCGGAAGCACATGAAGATCCACTGCAAGTCCCCGCCACCCTCCCCGCCGCCGGGCTCTCAGGGCTACGCGGCGGCGGGGCCCCCCGATGGCCCGCTGCCCCCCGAGGCCGAGCCGGCCGCCGAGCCGCCCCGGGGCCGCTCCGCCGCGCTCTCCCCGCCCGTCACCAACCTCAGCGAGTGGTACGTCTGCCAGGCCG
The DNA here is from genome assembly GCF_001522545.3 of Parus major. Classification (NCBI taxonomy): domain Eukaryota; kingdom Metazoa; phylum Chordata; class Aves; order Passeriformes; family Paridae; genus Parus; species Parus major. The sequence goes on from NC_031768.1 coordinate 38,565,071, forward strand.
GGGGGGCTCCCCGCCGGCCCCGCACCCCCTCCAGCCGAGACACCTCCCCGGCGTCCGAGGAGGACGAGCCCCACAGGACCTCGGGAGGCAGAACTGCTCCCTAGGGACGTGCCGAGCAGTGCCAAGCTGCCGGTGGCCCCGGCCCCACCGCACTGGCCCGGGCCGCAGCGGCAGCCACCTGGCACGGGGGGCTGCCGTGGAAGTGCCATCAGGTTTGACTCGCGCTATTTATTCCGTGTACGAAACCCTATGGTGTTTGTACGGTAACTAATTTAATTAAAGAGACTCGGACTTTTTTTTTTTTTTTTTTTTTTTTTTTTTTTTTTTTGTAAATAAAAGCATTAATAACGCCAGGCTGGGTCGTCCCAGTCACCCGAGCTGCACAATTTTGCAGAGGGACGGTGCCAAGGGAGATGTCCATCTTCCACTCTGCCCATGCCCATTGCTCTTAACAAGAATAGCTGGCGAAGGCTTCGAGCAGGCAGAACACAGCCAATCTCTGGAATGGCTCTTAAGTACCTTAGCTGCCACCTCAGCGCCTCCTCTTAGGCCTGGGTAGAGCCCCAGGTCAGCAGCAGCCTCCTGATGTAAAGCAGCACCTGCTGAAGCTCTGGCCAGTCAAGGACAGGTTACACATCCCTTAAAATAAAATTAAATAAACGCATTTCCCCACCCCTTTGGCAGTTCAGCTCCTTTGTAATTGATGGTTTCTCTCCCGAGTCAGGGGGTCCCACCTGCACCCGGCATTTTCTCTCCAGCCTTTCTTTCACCCTTAGCCGTAACATTGTGCAAACGATTTAGGAAAGGAAAGACAAAAGATGCGGGACTGCTTTTTCACTCCTCCACGGTTTGTACTTGTATGGCTTCTAAAATGTAGCCAGAGAATAAAAGAAACACGCTGCTATTTGACAACTGTGATACTGTGATACATTTTTGATTTTTTTTCCCTAAAAATCCCACACGAAAACTCTGCAAATTTTCCTTTCCTTGGGGTTGGTGTTATTATTACTCTGATAATTATTTTTTTTAAAGTTCATCTCTCAGAAGAAGACTTTGCCTCATGCTCCCTCCAGCTCCCTGGGGGGTTGGGAGGGCAAGCAGCCCCCTGGGCCTGACGAGTTCTGGAGTAGGGGACAGGCATAGAGGGATTATCTTTTGATTATTATTTTTATGTATATTATTTCATCTCTCCAACCGAGCTGATGCCTTCCTGCTTTTCACTATCCCCCTGAAGTGGCCCGGCAGAGTCACCTGCGAGGTGGGGACCAGAGCTGCTGAGAAGGAAGCCAGGGGTGGGGACACAGGCTGGGGTCGGGGTGTCAACCTCCCCGAGCCTGCCAGCAGCCCAGCCCTGGAGCCAAGGGGCTGCGGGGCACGGGGGACGCCCCAGCCTAGAGCCCTTGAGTCAGAAGCGGGGCACAAATGAAGTAAAGAGCACTAATTCCTCCTCAGAGACCCTGAGAGAAGAAGCGGCAGCTTCCCTCCCCTCCCCCAGGGCTTGTGGAAATGTGTTTTGTGTGCCGTGAATGGTGGATGTCGTCTTGTCATTGTTAATAACGTGTATGTGAACGCGATTATTTTGTACAGTCAAATTAATTTATTTTCTGACATCACCCCTCTTTTTTTTTTTTATTTTTGGACTCCCCTGGAACAGTACAGAGCACACCAAAGAATTATCTTATTAATTTTGGTGATAGATTGTTGTTTATGATGATGTGGTTTGTACAAAAAAAAAAAAAATCATTATATTTTTCAGCTTACTTGAATGAACGATGTAATGTGAAACAGACTCTTCCTGCATGTCCTCCGTGCGGTGTGTTGGTGCTGATAATATATAAATATATGTATAGTTCATAGAGATATTATATTATTAGTACAGTGCATGGTGCTGTCACTCTGGAAGCCTTTAAACGTTGTCTTCATATTGTTGTGTTGGATCTAAAGAAGCAGGCGTTACTTTGAAAACAAACAGAAAACTTGAATAGAAAATAATTTTTTAAAGTTCATTCTATTTGCTTTTTATTCGTTTTTCAAAGCCCATTTGAATAAATAGAAAATAATAAAGTAAGGTATGAACTTTTTAAAAAATAATGTATGTAATGTAATCTTATTAGAGATATATTGGTGCTGATTTATAAACGAACTTTTTAATTTATGCATTTTTTTCAACAACAGATTGCACTATACATTACAACATGGCAGGGTTTATAAACTATCGCTCGGGGGGATATATCACTATTTTTATGTATTTGCTACACGTAGAGTCACACACTTTCCCAACAGTTTTATGACACATGATACCTCCTAAATAATAATAAAAAATTGCTAATTTAAAACTTTTCATCTCTGTAAACCCCATAAAAAACAAAACAAAAAAATTATCATGCAAATGAATAAAAATATTATTCCTATGTATTGCATGTGCCTTACTAACAGACAAGGGGCAAAGAGAGACCGAAACACCCCCTTTTTCCCCCCGAGGGTCAGCAGGTAGATTCAGATCCAGCCATAGCCTCCCAGCTCGGCAGGAGCAGCACCGTGAGGTGTTGGGGGCGGCTGAGATACTCCGGCTTTGCCCAGCGAAACGTGTGAGTAAATAGGGTTCTCCTTCGGATTTACCTTTGGCTTTGCAGCCAGGCAGAGGAGGGATGCTCTGGGCAGAGACAGCTTTGCTCCTGGGGGTGTTTGCCCATGAGGCGGGATAAGGGCGGGGGGCGAGCACAGGATTTTGGGGTGCGTGGTTATGATGCAGCAGCTGGGTGCTGTGCTGCTGGCATCCCGTGCACGGGGGGAAGAGAGAGACAGAGAAGATACGGGCACAGGTCAGACATTTAGGCACATGACATTCTTCATATCTCTCAAGGATAGCTAAACGGAATATCAAATAAAATGAAATGTTTATTTCTGTTCGGGAGAAAAAATAAAAAGAAAAAATAATAAAAAAAAAATAAAAAGGTGAGATCTTCCTGGCAGTATTCTCTTGAGGATACTCGTGAGTTAAATAGCACTACTGCTCGGTAGTAGCCGTAGAAGCGAAACCGTGTGCCAGAAGATGATTCTGAAACACAGAGTGAGGTCAGACGAGAAATAATGCCAGGAAATCACTGGAATGAAGGAGAAGGAAAACCCCGAAGTTTTCAGAAGCTGAGTGAGGACAGGCTTCTCGTTTTGAGAGAGGAAAACTGAATAAAATCCGTGAAAAAATCCGGACATAATCGTGTGTCAGCATCCTCCAGGATTATTTCCCCTTTCAATTTTCTTTTTTAATAAAATAAATACAACTAGCCTAGAGTGATTGCGCCCCCCGCCCTGTAATTTACCAGTGCTCGAAAATGACTGGTCAAAATGTCAAGAACAGTTTCACCAAAAGGTTAGAGTGTTTTTTAAGTCAGTTTTGTTAAATGTGGTAAAGGTGAAACAGGTTGCAAAGAGTTGTTTCAACCAGAATGACAATAACCAACATACGAAGCAGAAAAACACTCATAAATGAGGGCTCCAATCAATGGGAAAACTTATAGCTCCCTAATGAAGTTTCTTGTGAAAAGGAGGGCGACACAAAGCCACCGAGACATGAATCATTCATGGGAAATATAAAAGATAAAAGATATCTGACAATGAGCAGAACCTTGTATAGAGTGTCTAAAACAAGTTTCCCCTTCTTATTTTCTGCTTCCCCCCCCTCCAGCCTCCCTCTCCTAGTGTTCCCTGCCCGCCCTATAGAGTTAACATTGACCAGTGCACGTCCTGCCCCACTTCAAAGTAATTTAGCCCAGAAAGGAAGGCTTGGCGCTTGGACAATCTTCATGGTGTGTTAGGATTTCTATGGCAATTGGCAAGCAAGACGTTCCCATCTGAATATGGCTCAAAGAAAGCCACTTATTGACACCGAGTTGGCCATCATCAAAGACTTCATCTTTTCCTAGGCGAAACGTGGTCCTAGCAAACACTGTTTAAATCATCCACCTTTGTAGTCGCGGCTGGGAGACATCTCGCCACACACTATTGCTGGCGCTCGGCCCTTTAAAGGCGAGAGCGGCGGTAGCGAAGTTTGAAGGGACTAAGAAATTTCGGGAGTGTGGGAAATGGCATTGCGGGGAGGGGGGCTGTGGATATGGATAAGAGGGGGAAGTTCTCGGCGGAGAGTGGAGGGGCTGCGCCCCCCAACGCACCCGCCACGGGCAGGGTGTGGGACGCAGGGCAGCCGGGATAGGCTGCTGCTTTGTTTTTCAAAGGATGGGTGGCGGGGAGAACCAAGGATTTTCAAGGGTTTTCTTCGCGTGTTTCGTGCTTCTTGAGATGTCGCCAGGGAGTTGTGAGGTGCTGGCAAGGACGGACTGTCGCATACATCCTCCCTCCTCGCCCCNCCTTCCCCCGCCATCACCCCGGAAAAATATTTTCAGGTAGAGCGGGCCAGGAGGGATCAGGGAGTGATGGAGTGTGCTGGAATACACACTCACACTCACACGCGGACACACACGCTCCCCCCTGGCTCGGACACCCGAAGGCGGGCGGGGCGCTGCCAGCGCTCCCCCCGCATCCCGCGTACCGTCAGCACACACAACCACGCTCCCGCATTCACACACACACCACGCAAGTGCCTAATCAGGCAGGGAGAAGTTCAAAGGCAGGTTCTTTGAAATTCAAACTACTGCTTTTATGGTACATCAACATGGAGCGTTAGGATTGCTATGGCAATGAGCGAAGCAAAAGCAAGCTGCATTTAAAATAGTCCACCTCGATTCGAGACACTCTATTAAGATACAGTTGCATTGACCTTTAGTTTCATGCCGTGTTAGCGCAGTCAATTTTCACTTCATCAGAACGTCTCATATTTTTTGGCCTCTCTCCCAACGACCCTTCCCCTCCCCTTTTTATTAGGACCCCCCCCCCAACTTCAGCAGATAAACAAATAAGCGAGGAAGAAGCTCCGTCTCCAGCTCTTCTCCTCTTCTGACTCCCTCTTTTTTTTTTTCCCCCACCTAAGTACTTTTATTTGCAGAGCGATTGTTCTTTGTTTATTTAATACAAGTACTGTGTGAATGGTGAAAAATAAACACGATGAAAAATAACCAAACAGATGATTCCGCCAAGTGAAAAAGCCCGGACTTAATAAAAGTGCGAAGCAGTCACCGTTGAATGAGAAATCCTTTGAAGTGGAACTTATTATAGGAAGAATACTTTTTGGTTTCCCTAACGACGCTGCTGAATTGAAAGGGCTCGCCTTTGTCAACGATTTGTTCTCCTTTGCCGGGATGCCCGCAGAAATTACTTACATGGGCTGCCTTAACATGCAGCCTGCAAATCAGTAACTTCGCAGCTCAGACTCGCAGACGCCGCTCTTCTAAGGACAAAAAGAAGTCAGGAGGAAAACACCCCAACCTTTCACTCAGCCTCT
>NC_031768.1:38570640-38591662 GCF_001522545.3 Parus major
GCCCCTCCCGGCAGCAGGACCCGGAGCGGGACCGTCCTCCGCTCCGTCCCGGCCCCGGAGGGAGCAGGGGGGCGGCTGAGCTCCTCCGGCAGCACCGTGTCTTTCCTTCCCCCACCCCCGCTCCCCCTTTTTTCCTCCTCTGCCAAGTGATTTTCCCAGGCAGAGACATATTTAATAAGGGTCGTTTATTACGAAGGCGCTTTGAAGGGTCGCCCCTGAAGCCCTGTGTCCATTTAAAACATGGAGGTGACACTTAAACCTCGTTTTAAAGGAGCTCTGGGGTAGTTCAATGAAAGGCAACTCGTTTGTCTTATGAGCTTGGAAACAACCTCCCTTCTTCTCCTTTTGACCACATGGCATAACTCAAAAACAATAGTTCAAAAGTAAAATGGCATCGTGGTGTTCAGCCTCAGACAGGCACCCATCTAGCAGGAGAGAAAAGGGATAGTCCATAACACAATGTGCTTTTTGTGTCCGACTCTGTCACAAGGATTTCGTTGTTTGCTTTAGAGGCTGCGCCTGTTATACTTTCTTGAAAGTGCTTGTGTTAAACAAGAGTTATAAGTCATCCAAAACAACAAACATTTTGATTTTCTTTGCCTAAAGGGTTTTCCCTGGCCATGGGCACCGTGAAAAAATAATGTACTTGCTGAGAAAGGAGCACCAGTAGTAGCATTACAAGCACAGTGCATTAAATATTGAATGACACGAGGAAAAAAAAAAGAACTTGTCGAGGGGCACTCAGCCTTAAAGTCTTTCTTCAACTTTGTCTTTAGTGCTTGTTGGACTATTTAAGATGGTGTTAATTAAGGGCTGCATCTGATTCCACTAGCCCCCAGCTTTGTCTCTTTGCAGCGCTCCCATCAATAGCCTCTCTCAACCCCGGGCTTTCCCCACACGTTGGTTTAGTGGTGCATGTGTCACTTCTTATTTCGAGGCTGAAGAGAAACCCGGATCGTGCATTAAGGGCAACAGGGAGATAGTAATCAAGCGGTGTTGTAGGGTTGGGAGGGGCTGGCGCGGCGGGGCAGGGGCAGGAGGAGGAGGGTGCGCGGCCAAGGCTGGAGCAGGGTAGCAGAGAGCGGAGCCGGGGGCACGGCGCCGGGGTGAAAGCCTGTTTGCACATTGCCAACAGCCTGTTTGGCAAACACGAGGCTGGCGAGCTTAATTTGTTTCAAATTAATCGTTTTCCACCAAAAAAAAAGAAAGAAAAAAAACCCCAAACCAACAAAAACCACGCGTCAAACAGCCCTCCCCAAAATCCTGCAAGGGAACAAGAGAAGCTGCCTCAGGTCCCGCGGCAGTGCCGTGCGGGAGCCCACGCGTGGCTGCGTGGGGAGCCGTGGCGTGTGCCTGTGCCCCGTCCCGGTTGTGCCCCGGCCGCACGCAGGCAGCTGCGGGCGCTGCCCTTGGCGGGCCCCGTAAATGAGGCCGGCGCTCAGTGTCGGGCAGCCCCCGGCGGGGTGGGCGAGCCACGGGAGCAGGGGGGACACAATCTTGGGGACATCCTGCGGGACGCCTCGCCCTGCATTTACCTTCTCTTATCTAGGGACTCGCCGCTCTCCCCTCCGCGGGGAGCACCGAGGCACCCCGCATTTCGGGGAGAAGCCTTGCCCAGGCCCCATCCCTGTGCCCCTCCCCGGTCGTGGGGGCTTCTGGAACCCCGACGGGGAGCCTCGTTCCTCCCTCCCTGAAAGCGCTGGAGGCCGAGAGGGGCTTTGCCCGTGGGGGGCATCGTCTCCGCGCTCAGCAAATACCAACAGCGGGGGTGCAAATTGGGGGGCGGCTCCGCTTTTCTCTACGACTCCTTTTCAACCTGCCGAAGGCACCGGGTGTTAAAAGCAAGGGGGCGCAGAGGGATCCTTTGCAGGTGTGGGGGGCTGTGTGTCCCCATCCCCCCCGGGGTCAGCAGGGACCCACTGCCCCAAAGTGCACTCAGAGCTGAGGTCGGGTTAGGAGACCCCTTAATTGGATGGGGGGATTGAGGGCGGGGGGAGAATGGTTCACCTCAGTTCTGCCCTGCCCGAGTGGTGAGGAGGGGAAAGCCAAGTGTGAGACTGGGGAACCCAATAGCCAGATTCTGTTCGTCTTCTTCTACTTTTATTTTTTTCAATCTCTGTGGTTTCCCGCCCCCCCCCCCCCCTTCCTTTCACTCGGCAAGTCCGTCTAAAGCGCTCCAAATGGCCTTTCAAACAAGAAAACCCTTCAAGGAAAAATGGGCACACATCCCCTTCTAGGCACCTTGCCAAAATCTCCCAAGCACCCTACCTGGCATCCTAGCTTAAGTTTCTTCAAGAAGTGTGTGTGTGTCTGAGTATGCGAGGGGAGTGGGGGGGTTCGGGGCCGAGGGGGGTGGAATTACAGCCGTCCTGTAGTGGTAGACACAAGTTCAGAGCTCCACTTCTCCCCTCTTTAATTAGGCTGGGGAGAGCCGCGGAGGCGCCTGGTTGAGGCGCAAGCGAGGCGGCCGGGCCGAGCGAGTGAGTACCCAACGCAGCCCCGACGGGACGGGCATAGGCAAGCCGGGGGAGCCGCGCCGGGGGGCTCCGCGCTGGCTGGGGAGGAGGCGAGCAGCCGTCCCCCGGAGAGTGGTGTGGGAGGGGAGGATGAGGGTGGGAATAGCGGGCCGGGGGTGCGCCGGGGGACTCGCTTCCCCGAACTTGCGGTGCGGGCCGCTAGGCGAGATTTGGGAGGCCAGTGCAGCCGGTGCTGCAAAAGTCAGCCCGACCCAGCTGTGACTTCACCTATTAGCCCCGATGTCTTTCCGAAGAGATTGGCGGAGTTAAACAGCCCACAATGGGCGCTCTGGGGCGTCTCCAGCCTGACCTCTACCCGGTTTTAATAGTTTCATAGGAACTTCATTAAATCAATTACTTAGTGAGCACATCATCATTTATTTGTAATTAGCACTGAAGAGCTTGATTTTTGCAGCAGCCCGCAGCCCGGTTCCCAGCGGGGTTGGCCATGTACTACAAGCACTTTTGTTTGCTGTGTGTGTTGACTCGTGGTATTATTCGGCCGCCACAATAAAAGTGTAATCTTCACGTCTTAATCTAGCGTTCAGGGGGGAAAGGAAAACAAACACGGCGCGGACGAGGCACCGGTTCCTCGTCTCCGTGTCCCCCCCTCCTCGGGCCGCCGGCCCCGCTGCGCGCAGCCGGGCGCGGTGCGGCTCCCGGGCCGTGCGGCGGGGAGGAGGGCGGAGGGACGGGAGGGTGGGACGGAGGCCGGGGCCGAAGGGGGGGAAAGGGAGGAAATGGGTCATCCGCAGGCAGGACAAAAGAGAGCGGCTCGGTGCCTTGAAGGGCATGAAATAAGGGCTGCAGCTGCGAGTCGGCTGCCCGCGGCCGGGCAGGGCGTGGGTGTGCGTGTTGGGGGGAAACCAGAGGGGCTCAGCGCTGGGGCTGGGGGCAGCAAAGAATCTTTAATGTGGGGGCTTCGGGGCAGGAAGGGGGATGGGTAGGGGCGAGGAAAGCCGCCTCGGACGTGGGGTGGACGTGACTGTGTTGGGGGCGGGAGGAGAAGAGCATAAACTCCCCGACATAACCAGCCAGGCCTCCTCCGCTTCTCTCCGCCGCCACAGCCTTGCCATCGCTGCCCGCTACGGGGAGGCGGCTCCACGCGTGGGCCGCCCCACGGCTGCCCCCAGGCGACAGCCCCAGCCCCTTTCTCCCACCGCAGAGGCTGCCGCGTCTCCGCGCCCCGCGGTTCGCTCTGCGCCGGGCCCGCCGGCGCGGTGAGGGACAAGGACCGCGGGCAGCCCGGGGGGAGGAGGGCTTTGCAGCCCCCTCCCTCCTCGGGCTGGACTGGCTCCCAGAAAGACGCCCTCCAGGCAGGCAGGGCTTTGGGAAGCGGGGGCTGTTTTGGGGTGTCTGCCTGGTGTCCCGTTAGAGCCTGCAGCACACCCGCAAGCTCCTGGGCTTATGCAACCCCACGCGTAGCCAGTCGCGGGTGGGCACCGAGGCAGCGACCCAAGGGAAAAAGAAAAAGGGGGCGGGTCGGGCTGTATGTACCCCCTGTACGGGAATAGTACCGTGTTCGGATCTGACGACACCCGGACCTCTGGTACTCAGGCGCTGCCCACATTTCGGCAGTTCACCTGCAGAGGGGTTCTCTCGCCCCGCTGCCGGCCCGGTCCTTCCCCACGGAAACCCGTGGAGGTGAACGGGACGAACAGCCCTGCCGGTACGTGTCGGAGTCGGCTCTTACCGGCTGAGAGGATGGGGCGATCCCTAATTTCCATCCTCGACGTGGCGAGAGCCCGGGTCCGCAGCAAGACAAGTGCAGGGGAGGGTGCAGATGCCACCCGCGACAGAGCCGCCCCTCACCTTACCGCCGGGCATCTCGTCGGGCGGGGTGGGTCTCCATCGCCCCCGGGCCGCGCCGTGCGAGCCTCGGAGCCCCCCAGCTGCAGGGGCCGAAGTGGGGGGCTGGTGGTGCTGGCAGGGCAGAGGTGGCCGTGCGGGACTGCTGTGGAGGCTGCGAGGCCGTTCGCATACGGGTGATAAGACACGCCGAGGGCGAGGGGGGTGAGGGAAGCAAGCCCTTTCTCCCCTCTGCCCCGAAAACACAACTCTGCATTAGTGTAAGGGCCGGAGGTTCCCAAATTCAAGCAAATATCAGGGGAAAACCCCGTAAATATAATCTGGGAGTCGGAGAGGAGAGAGACGCTGTACTTGCGCGGAGCAGCAGGGACACGGCGTGATTTTGATTGCTACATATTTTTAATATTAAATCGCTTAAACGTCGAACATATGCAATTTCTTCTGCCCTAAAACGACCGTCCGGGATGCAGAGCGGGGCAGGATTGTCGCTGGGGTTGGGATAAATGGGAGTTCCCCTGCGATGGCAGCGGGGAGGTGGCGAGGGAGGCTGCGCGGATGCGGAGGTTGAGCGGCGGCCGAGAGCGGTCCCAGCACGGCAGGCTCTCTTCTTGTCGGGCAGGAGACCGAGCCTGGGACACAGCTGAAACCCTAAACATTGAAAAGAAGGAAGCGTTTCCTGTGGGGGAGAGTACCCGTGCCATCCTCTTCCCCTCCTCTCGAATCTACAAATCCCGCATCTTAGCCCACAGAGAGTGCTCCCGCAGAGTCGCGGGAACTGGTACATGTTGTAGGGTGCTACTTTAAGGGCGTGGGGCTGGAAATGGAGTGATGACCCCAGGCTCTGCAGAGCAAGAGGGCTGCAGGTGGGGAAGGTAGCTCTGGCTATAACTGGACAAGTCAACGCGTCAGCCGCGGGTGACACGAGCTGTTCGTGGGAGGAGGGAGAAAGAAAGAAGGACACCACGCCATCCATCCTCCCCGTCCAACCCGGAGCCTGAATTTGCCGGACAGCGCTCCCGCTGTGCGCGGCTCCAAAGAGCGGAGGCGGCCTGCCGCAGAGACACCTGCCCTGTCCTGTCCTTGTCCGTGAGTTGTGTGGAACCGGGAGCAGGTTCCCCGCTCGGATGTATTTTATAGTCCAAACCCCGTTTGGGGGTGTGGAGGCGCTGCCGCTGTGCTGTCCCGAGGCCCAGCCTCGGGCACTATCTGTGCGGGGCGGCTCAGCACTCCCCGGCCTCTGGCTCCGGTCCCTTCTGCCTCATGGCCCGTCCTCCCTGGCCACGAGTGTTTTCCTGGTCGTGCCTGCCCGGTCCCATTTGTGCCTGCCCATGCCACCCTCCTTGTCTGTCCTGCTTGGTTCTGCTTCTCCTGCCCGTCCCTGCCTGCCCAGCCCACACCCCCAGACTAGCAACCCTCAGTCTCTGCCCTTGGTGCTGTTCATCGCTGTCAGGGAGCTCATGGACATTTGTTCGGGGCTGTACCCTCTCGCAGGGTACATCCCTTTCATCTGTACTAAGGAGGAGGGAAGCTGCTTCCTGCGGGAAATGGTTGAGAGAAGGGCCAACGGGACAAATCCAGGCAGCTCTCCCCTATCCCAAAGCTGGAAGCAGCTTCCCAGACATCCACCATCACCAGCCTGGATGGCAGATCATGTTTGAAAGCTGGGGCCAAGCTACCAAATATTTTACAGCAGCTGTTTAATGTTCTACCCAGTTATTAAACACAAATGGGAGTAAATTAAAATTGCAAAGTAAAGCAAAATAAAACCCCTTCTTTCATTCTACTAAAAGACAACATCTAATTAAGGAATATTTTAGTTCCACAAAAATGCAGACTCTCCACAGTGACATAAGACTTTGCTTTTGAAACTATAGCCAAATACAAACCAGCCCAGCTCAGACCAATGTTGGGCACAGCCTCAATCCCAAGGGCCAAGGGCCAGGGCAGGCCGAAGACAGGAGTCTGCTGCTTTGATGGTATCCCAGCTCAGATACCCTCATTGTGGGGGGCCTCCTCTGACTTTTTTGTTCTCATTTCTTGCAAGACAGGGAAGCAGGCTTGGCCCAGAGCAGACTTTTATGTTCCAAGTTTGCTGGTGGCGAGCCAGGGCAGCACCAGGCACTGGCTTCAACAGTTGTACCCAAGTGCCCGAGTGTGCCTAACTGTTGGGGACAGCCCTTGGATTCTTTTTACCTCTGCTCTCTAGCACAGAAAAAACCCCAAAACCGTCTCTGGAAAGTGTTCATCATTCAATGCCTGAAAACCTTGAATTATTTTATGCCATCACCTGACCCAGGGCAATCTGCCCAGGATTTTATTAACATTTACTTTATCAGTACTTATTCTATTTCTATTCTCTAGCTGGCAATGTTCATATGCCAGATGCATTTGCCATTTAGTGCATCCTGCCAGGGTTAGAGAAATATAACCCAGGAATGAGATTTACCTGGGAGCATACCCATAGGGTTTGATGCTTGCAGCTGGCACCTGGGATCTTTTCAGGGGTATGAACCTGCCAGGCAGTCCTTTGGAGAGGGAACTTTGAGTTGGGTATATGCAATTCTGCACCAGGTGGCTCTTAAATTGAAAGTAGAGAAAATGGGAAGAACTTAGGCCCAAATACAAAAATGAACTGTGGGGATTGGGCTCTTCCAGTGGGGTAGAGAAGCAGGGAGGTCAGTAGTCCCAGTATCCCAAGATGGTAATGAGTTGGCAAGATAAGGATTTAGCAACATTTTATAGCATATTTATATATTTACATTATGTAAATGGGGCTACATTCAGTGTGTTGTAAGGTACCATAAAGCATAAATCTCTCTGCCTCTTGGCTGCTCCAGTTCTGCTTTGTATTTTACCCAAAAAGAGACAATGTCTGCAATTGCAGCTAAAATCTCTCTAGACACAGATTACACATGCACATACCTACACCTGGTTCCCAGCCCTCCCTCCACATAGGCACCAGTCTCACACAAATACCCTCAGATCATGTTGATTAGAAGAATAAATTCCACAGGGATTTTCCCAGAATATAAGGGAAAGAAAAAAAACCTTGAAAGGAAGACGATGCTGCTGGCATCCACTTGCCTTCCCCTCTGAGCTCTCCAAGGACACTACCAACCCCTTACCACCGTACAGAGCATGGAGCACAGAGTGACAGCAAGGTCTCATTTAATGGAAGATGTGGCCTTATATTAATGGCCTGTTTTGTAGCGTTTTCTTAATTTTTATTACTTTGCCACTTAAGAAGCAGAGTCACATCTTTCCTAGGGATTAAGGCATTGCTCTCTCCCTTTCTCATCTGTTGAAGAACTAAGAATTTTACAAAACCCATTTATTGTATCTAAAGCAAATTAAAAATGTCAAGGCTGAGGATTTTATTTAAAAAAATTGTTCTGACTGCTGGAAAACATGGGGCCAAATCATCACCAAGTCCATCTTACCTGCTGCCCTACCAGAAGCATCACTTGCAGCTTCCAGCCTCCCCAGAGAACCTGGGGGTCTGACAAGCCAGCAGGGAGAGGGGTGGGGAGGAGCACGTACCCCATCCTCTGGCTGGGCAGCTGGGCAGCCCAGATACGGGACTGCAAAGGGTAATGCTGAAATGAATGTGCAGCCAGCCCAGGCTGGTCCCCAGGGGAGAGGGCTATGCACATTTTGTCATCTGCTGCTTTGAGGAGGGCAGCCTTCACCTCCTGGGGGAAGGATGGCACCCGTACCCCTGCTAGGGCAGTGCCCATGCTCTGACACAACAGGACACCGTCCAGCTCAGGATTCCCCATGGCAGCACTGGGCTTCTGGCTCATGGAGCGCAGCAGTACCATTTGCTGTGCTAGCACAGGGCCTGGTGCTCCCCAATGACAAAACGGAGCAATGTCAATACGTGAGTTGCTGGTGACATGGATGTGCAGGCTTGTTTGTGGCTGCCAGCTCTGGGAATGAGTATAGCTCAGTGCTGGCAGAAGGTCCTTGATTGACGGCTGGGTATTATGGGGCTACAGTAGATGTGTCGTGCCAGCTTCTGTGTACCCAGTCCAGAAACCCAGGGATTTTATCAAAATGGCAGCTTACAATCATGCCTAAATAATAAAGGTGCTTTCTTACAAGCACAGTGAACCCAGCCATTTCCTAATGCCAGCACTACATTTGCTTTCCACATTTGCATCTGTGGCTTGCCTGAGCTCCGCACGTTGGGGAATTTAAAAACAATCATTCGTATTTTTTTCCTTGTTTCTGAATGAACAAGGCTCCTGCAGAAAAATAGCAGGGGGGAATATGTTTCTGTTCAGGGATATAGCATTCTAGTCGAGGCATTTGGAGAGTAAAAGCGTAAATGTACAAAGCTGTGAAGAGATAATGCACGGGGAAATTATTTTTAAAATATAGAGGTAAAACCAGGATTACACTTTTCCAGAAGCAATTTGTAGACTGTGTGGTAATAAGAAGTGTCATGGCAAGTGTGAATCTTGGCTATGCACATATAGATGCTATAGGGATCCCTCACCAGCCATTTAAGACAAATGATTAAGGCTACAACATGATGGTGTGCACATGTTAAGGTGTGATACATGCTCAAGCACAAACACAAACATGTATGTGCACACACATATCTTTACAATCAGCACTGCATGATTGTTCTTTCATTTTCAGAAGGTTTAGAAATTTTGAAGCACTCTGATAATTTATGCTTACCTATGGGGTCTCAACCATTGGGGTGGCACCTGGTTTATTTCTTGTTGATGTTCATGTCAATAATTAATTTCAATGACCAGAGGGGACGTGCTATGCATTAATGATTACTTACGTGCTCTATACATATTCAGATTTTGACTCTTGAGACTGTGCACATTTAGTTTGCCAAGAGATGCTGCTGCCTCTCCAGCAGGTATTATTAACTGAGGCAGCATTAAAGCAGCAAGAGGGGCACTGGGAAAAATATCACTGATAGCTGAGAAGGGCCAGGAACAGATCGTCAACTAAACTTCACTAAAGCTGAAATACACTCAGGACATTATCTTTCAACGAAAGATTATTTAAAACTCAGGTCTTGGAGTGCAGAGATCATAATGGGATCAATTACATTTCAGAGCCAAAATTGTGTTGCCAGGTTATAAACTCACATTTCTGTCATGGTCCAGTTGCTGCTGGCTAACCATCTCTTCAGCCACCAGCACTGCATTTTTAAAGGACAGTTTGGAAAATGCATGACTTGGAAGGAACCAGGGGTGCCAGGGAGTCAGTCTGGTTCAAGACTGACTCTTTCTTTTTGTAGCTCAGGAGAGAGATGGAATTGTCAGCTCAGAGGAGGCGAGGGAAACACAGACAGAATTACTAACCACATCTCCCTCCATGACAAACTTGTTTCCCTTGTAAGAGGTGAGATACTTCTTCAAAGCACAAAGGAGAGGGGATAACTGGCAGGTGGGACTCTGTTTGAGCATGCAGAGATTTTCTCCCCCTTCCCTGAGGTCTGTTTTTTGTGGTTGTGGCTGCCTTTGAAAGGCAGTAATGAGGTAGGAAATCTTCACACTCCTTTTGGCACTGAAGGGTTTCAGAGCAGGATTGATGCTGGATGGCTGGAAAGAGAAAGTCCAAAACGGGAGAAGTATTTTGGGGTAGTGTAGGTTTTTTTAGTGACATACATGCAAATAATTTGATATTTGTGACTACATGGACAGCTAGCAGAGCAGGATCATTTACAAGTTTTCCTAAATGATGGTTCTTATTGCTGATGATCATTATGCAAACTTGGTTATTCTTGCTTCTGAAAGCCTATCTTCTTTAGGGTCTCTCTGGGATGATGTAAAGTCTTAATTGACAATATGGATTTCTAACTCAGCTAATACTAACAGTGCCCTTAAGACAAATCAATTTGGCATTGGCAGGAAGAAATAATTCCCTTAGTGGAAGCTGGAAGATGTTTCTTTTCTCTCTTGTGTGAGAGAAATAAAAATCTCCCCCCGAATCTGCTCCAAGAGACATGGTCTGTGCACAGGGCTGAGAGCTGGGACGCACAACCACTAATCCCAGCTCTGACAGACGCCCTTGGTGGCAAATCTCCCCAGCCTCCCTTCCAACACCTGTAAAATGGAGATAATGAGCAGGACATCGTCCCTTCCTTGGGGTTGGATGTGTTTTAGCTGCCTCATGTGGAGCTGTCGGGGGCTGCTCCCGCAGGCGTGCCTGTGTACGGCCCTGTGCCACGCACTGGCATTTTGCTGCCATTTGGTTGGCATAAACACCCCACAACAGCACAGTGCTCCAGACGATCATGGGCAGGCATGTAGCAGTCTTCCTTTGTTTTCTTTAAATGATTTCAACCAAATAACATCTCTTTTTCTGGAGCTGCAGGCAAACCATTTGGCCTCCTGGCAGACAGCTTTCCTACTCCTCGTGAGCCCGCTGCCGCTTACTGAAGAGGCTCATGTTGCGTTTTCTGCCCCTTTCTCTCAAAATGTTCCTTTTGGGGAGGGGAGGAGGGGAGAGTGTGCTCTCATTCTCTTTTATTTCATTTCTTTGAGCCCCAGAGCTGTCAGAAAACAGCTACCTCAGAACAAGGGTGGCTGGTATAGAGCAGCGGCTGTGGCAGGGATGCTTCCCGGCTGCACGGGCTGTGTGCCCGTGGTTCAGATCACTGTCAGAAAGAAAGTGGCACTTTTAGAGGGTTTTTCATAAAGCACCCAGCAGAACCCAGCATGAAGCAACAAGAGATCTGGCAAATGCCAAAATGGCACTAAAAATGCTTTTTTTTTTTTGTCCTTGGAGAGATTTAAAAAAAAAAAATTCTTCTATATTGACAAACTGTCAAGGAGAGATATTTCTGATTTTCAGGCTGAAACAAAGCACAGTGACTCGCAGTATGGCCCTAATAAAGGCAAGCAGGTGAAAAAAGAAAGGAGGAAAGAAAGGCTTGCTTGGCTCTTGCCCCCAGGTATTTGTCAGTCTGTTTGTACCTGAGCAAGCTGCTACCTCTGCTGCACAGCTGCCCCCGTGGTGGCCCACAGTGTCACAGGAAAACTGTCCAGGTGCAGCCAAGGCCACCAGCCACCAGCCCTGGGCATGTGGTACAATCCTCACTAAGAGTTAACTCCATCTCTGCTGCAAAAACACCAGGAGTGCCGAGCTAGGCTACACCAATTGCAGCAAAAGCCACTCCCCCCATTGCACCAATAAAGTAATTTCCCCTCTCTTTTCTTCCCTGAGAAAGCCATGTAAGGGTTGTGTCAGAGAGGGCCCAGGCCACACCAGGGACTGGAATTTTAGAGAGCTGAATCCTACATTCACCTCCTGTCCTTTTACTCCATCTTGGAGATAATTAATTGTGTTATGTCTGTCCCTCTTTCAGCTGTCCTGTCTTTTAAGTCAGGCTTGTTCTTGTTTTTTGTACCATAGGTAGAACCAAGGGGGCTCCCAGTTCACTGTGGTAGTGGTAGTAGCAGTAGTAGTAAAAATAGTAATTATAATTAAGAGACTGAGCAGTAGCCAAAACAAAATCCCTTTTCACACATTCCTATTGAGATGTGATCCATAAAACTGCATTTTTATGTCAACATATTGGCAATGCTATAACCTGGAGGCTGGAAGAGGCAAAGGCATAGCTATATGCATATTTATTTTATATCAGCCCATTTTTACACCAGTGTGTGTATGATTACATGGCACATAAGAATTTATTCTCCTGTGTTCACTGGGATGTGCATGCATAGCAGTGTTCCATTCACACAGCTAATGTTAAATGACTAGTTTGTTATTCTGAGTGGTGCACAGGTAGCCTCACCTTTTTTGATCAGATGTGAGCTGGTCTAACTCTTTTATGACACCAGAAAGGATCACTGGGTTTAAAGCTTCACAGAGGCAAGGAATTGGCCCTTGCCACTTGTAGCTAAAAAAAAAAAAAAAAAAAAAAAAGACTAATTGCAGGAGGTGCTACCACTTCCCTCCTCTGATGTGGCATCTCCCATAGTAGCAGATTGTCTCTCTGGCTCATCCAGCCCTGGAGTCAGGTGGTTGTCAAAAACTGACTTTTCCCCCTCTGGTATTTTGGCTCTTGGTCTCTAGGTTGGAGGCTGCAATTTTCAGCACCTGCTAATAATTTTTTTAACAGATGACAGAAAGGAAAATTTCCAAATGCAGCAGATACAATCTGCTGTTGCCTGGGTCAAGCACGGACCACAGGGTTCATTGCCCTAGAGATGGGGGGCTAATGATATCCATGGTTCTGGCAATTACGTTGTGTTCCTCCAGGATGAGGGTGGGTGTAGCCCCTTTGCTGCAGAGGGGGAGCACACTGTGCACACTGAACTCTCTTCCTGATGTAGCAGCAACCGGCTCCTCTGGTACCAGGAGAATCCACTCTGCCAAGAACTGGAATCTGCATTATTCCAAACACACTTTCATTTAAAATCCAAAGGAAACATTGAATGAATTCAAGATATGCAGGTTCAAATGGCAGCACTGACACAGTAAAAATTCAGATGCCCTGTTCCTTGCAGAGATCACATCTAAAACAAGTCTTGACATAAAACCCTGCTTCAATATTTCTGGCAGCTTTCTGTCCCATGACTTCCACCACCCTTTGCTAAGCAAGTCCCTTGTCCCCTTCTCTCTGTTTTTCTTGTGGTAGTGTGTGTATTTTAATCCAATATAACTATTTGTTCTCACAGCCTTCCCTGGCCAGCAGGAAGTAATGGGACCTCTGAACGGCTCTTGAGAGGCAAGGGAAATAAATAAAAGACAAGGAAATTGAAAGAATAACAAAGAACAGACCATCCAGGGCAGGTTTCCATTAGGCTCAGGAGGCAAATGACAACAGGCATGGAAGGCTGTAGATGAGACAAAATGTCTCATAAGGTTTTTGTCACTCTCTGATGTGGCTGGCTAGGAACAAATATGCCTTTTGTCTTTCTTCTGAACCATAAGCTGATTCAAGGTGGAAATCAGGAGATATGTAGAAGGTTGAATGTTTGCAGAGTCCATGTTATAGCTGTGACTTCCACTGCCTTTTCCAGTATGTGTGTATATAACTACATGTACCCATCTGTAATGTCAGCCATGTGTCTGTGCTGGTAACTGGTGTGGCAGAGCTGCTTTGCCTTCCTCCAAGAAGTATTGTTCATCCTTGTCCAGCCCACAGGGGATTGGGTACACATCCTTTTCCCCCACCTTGCATTCAGAAGTTGCCTTTAAGATTTCTTTCACAAACTCATTTTGTTCAAGCATACTCATCATAGGCTCAGAGCCTGAAGGTGAAATTAGAGAGTCCAGGTGAATGTTCTCCTTCCCTGCTTTTTTTTTAAAAAAATTTTTTAATGTTTGCAACACTCTTTTTCAGGTTCAGAAATTAAAGTTATTTTCCTGCCAATGTTTTCTGATTCCATGTGGCAAATGTTTCTCTTTCCAGTGGAGCAGAAGCCAGCATGGCTGCCTCGAGCATGCATTGGTTTTGTGTATTCTGTCAACTCTTTCCCAGACAAAGTGAACAGTCCTGAGATCTGTTCTGCTTCCCCCTAGCCCACTGGTGTGTCAACCCTCAGTTTTAGCACATCATGCATAAACCTTAGGCAAAGTACTGGCTACTTTTTTTTTCTTGTAAATACAGTTTTGAGGATGCTGCTTGTTTTATCAGAACCATGAAACCTTTTCCAACTTTTCCCTGTACCTTTTCAAGCTTGGCTATTACTAAACAGTGTGGCCTAACAGCCAAAGCACAGGACTGGGCTATCTTAGCTGCTCAGGTCCCAGATAAAGGTATTGTTTGTCCTATTTGCTCATTATGTGAACTTTTTGTAAGGACTCTGGCCCTTACACAGATCAGTGTTGGTGCAGGGTCTGAGACTGCAATGAGCTGGGGCATCTCAGTGTCCTGTACAGATGGAGGAGGTGAGTGGACTGTGGAAGTGCACTGGAAGTGTCTGTGCATACCCTCACCTTTTTCATTGGGAACCCAGCATACACCCTTGGAGACAGGATTTCTGGCTTGCTGGCCATTATTTGGCTTGAACTACAGTGGTTATACTTAAGTAACAAAAGCATGAAGCATAAGGGAAAAGAGCTTCAAGACAGGGCAGGGTTTTTTTGTCATCTAAACAGGGTTTTTTTTACATCTAAAATTTTTCTGTCCGTTGTTCTTGCTACATTTGTGTTCTTTACTGCAAGTACATTTATAAATTCAACAACTGTAGTAGTTGTATGTGTTTGTTAATATATAGGGCTATGCACCACTTCTGGATAAAATCCACGGTTGTGGATGAGCATTATCTAGAAACATGTGTATGTTCCTTTGCCATGGAGAAGTCCCAGTCCATGGGAACTTGGGCAATGAACTGGAGATTAATTCATGTTTTCTGTCATATGTCTGGTTGTGTCTATTAGGGGGCTTAATTATGGAGTCAGTAGCTCTAGGTCCTAAGGAAGTATGTTAGGCTGGTTCTCTCTCCTTTTAACTTTGTTTTCATATTTTGCATTCTGGACAACAATTATAATATTGTCCATTCTGTTCCTTTTTCACACAGTGTGAACAAGGAACAGAGCCTCTTCTGAAGAGTTTTTAGCTGTTTGCTAAGTAGGAGCGTATGTATAATGAAACAAGATTTCAGCTCATAGCACAGACTAAGTGCCAGGTTTCAAAACCTGTATTTTGGGTATGTTTTAAATTTTGCTTTAGTTTTTATGGTGTCATTGTTTACTGTGTTGTCAACAGATTTACTTCTGCTCTACCTCTGTTCTTACGATACATGTTCTGATGACTGCTTAACTCTTGCCAGAGAGTATCTCACATATTGTGAATAATTTGCATCTTGAAGTTGCCACATTTTGTTCCCATTGAGGAATCACTGTATCATTCACTATGGTGTTGCTATGGTTCTGCCATGGACCTTGAGTGGGATTCTGTTACTCCCAGCAAGTAGAAAAACATGAAAAAACATGAAAAAATAGCATAAAAAAAACGCATGTTTTTCAAACATGTAGAAAGTATGGTGTCTTGTCCTCTGATCTGCCACCTATAAACCAAAGAATATGACTTGACATATAACTAGTCAGATAATTGCCAAAGACATATGCCCGTTGGGACAAGCCCAAAATGATTTTTGAAAATAGCTGACAAACCCATGGTCACTCAGGGCAGAATGTGCCCCCGCAATTCCATTCAAATAAATCCAGAAATGCCTCCAAAGTGACGGCTACTTCATGTCTGCCCTTTTCTTTTGAGGCTACTGTTTATTTCTATCACTGGATTAGGCACTGTAACACGGCAGTGGTCCTGAGAACTGCAGAGATTTGTTCCATGGCCAGCTGGGGTCTTGGATCTGTGGCACTGCAGGTTTCCATGTGCTGGCAGGGCAGGTACAGAGGGGAGTCTGGGGAGCCACAGACATTGGGTGTAGCATGAAGACGAAGGCTGGTACTGGCGGCGATTATCTGAGAGCCTTTGTTTTCACAACAAATTTCAGGGAAAGGATGAGGCAATATAGGGAGCAAAAGGAAGGGCAAAGGCCAGACTGCCTGGAGCTCTCTTCTAGATCTCTAGCAAAGAGTGTAGGCCATGAACCTTGGCAGCTACCTGGAGTCAAGGAGCTCAGAGAAGTCCACCAAGAGGCAAGGCACAGAAATGGATGCAAGCCATCTGACACTGCCCTTGAGCTCTGATTGAAGCCAGGTAATTTCTGCAGTCCTTACCCAAACCAGACTCTCCTTAAACCAACAAGGCTTTGGTCTCTGTATGGACTGCAGATTCTGGGCTCTGACATACCCTGTGGTGGCAGGTTTCTGCAAAGAACTGATGGTGCAAGGCCATTGCTCGGGGCTTCACCAGGAGAGAGCGAGCACAGGGGGAAGGGATGTTTCCAAATGAGAAATTTATTTTTTTTTTTTTAATGAGTGATATGTTGGCTTCAGGCAAATGGCAGAAGGTTTTACTGAAAAGGCTTCTTTATGGGATTGTGGTTTAGCTTGGGGTAGCTTAGAGAAGTCTGTAAACCCCAGGAGCTCAAGGAGTTTGACAGGTTTGACAGGCCTTCCTGCTACTTATGAACAGGAGGCTGGAGCAAGTGTTCTTGAAATCACCTCCCTGTTTTCCATCAAAGCATGCTGGCAAGCCAGAGGAAGAGAGTAACTGTTTTCTTCCCCCATTTTATTTTCTTATATAAAGACAATCTTAGAAATAATTTTTTTCTGGATCTTTAAAACTTTGCCTTTTTTTGGCTCCTCTCAATACAAAATTCCTGTCCACATTTCTAAGCCTTGGATTAGACCCTTCCACAGAGCTTTGAGCACCTTAAAATCATTTCAGCAATAATCATTAGTGACACACCAAAAACTGGTATACATCATCTCTAAAGAACGTGCTGGCTCTAAAGAGCCACCCTCTCGCCTGGACCCCATTACCACTGTTGAGCCTTTTTGTGTTCATTTAACTGCACCACACTCCACATGCTGCCTTGTCCCAAACTGAGAAAATAATGGAAATTATGAAAATTATAAAAATGATGAATGAAAGTAATTGAAATAATGAAAATGACTGTAGAGCTCTGTGTGTGTCATGTGCAATGAGAATAAAGGCTGCGGGTCCTGGTGCTGACAGGGAGAAGAGCCCTCTTTACTCTCCCTGGGTCAACCTATGCCTCCACACCCCCTCTGATCTTACTCAGTAAAGGGAGTGAGTGCTTCTAATTAGCATCATCAGGTTTGCAAAGCAAAAAAGGGCTTGGATTTCTGCTGTAACAGCAGTGGCTGCTGCTGCCATACTTAAGCCATCACTAGTCAGAGAGCTGTTGCAGTGTTTGAGCTGGGGGTCACTGCTCTGCAAAGGGAAAGCCTGGAAAGAATCAGTATTTCAGGAAAAATGTACACATAACGAGGAATTTCCTATTTCTTTGAATGAGAGTAATTTAATTTAAGAAGAAATCCAGTGACAGCTTCCTAGGAAATAAATGTCTTTTTGTAAATCTCTGTGGTGAAAATGTGCTTAGCTGAAAATCAGCAGAATTCTTCTTACTCTGGTTTCTAAACATGCCTCAGCTCCTAAACCAGCCCTAAGCTTGGGAAACTGAAATGAGCTCTGATAACATGAGCAGAATGCTTAGGGCAGAACAAATGCCAGAGATTAAGTTAAATTTGCCAGCTGAAGAAAGCTTCTAAGCTTTATCAAACATACAAGCTGGAGAAAACTCTGAAGGCGGCATGTGAGCCTGCTAATATCTTCCATGAAATCTTCCAGCCACAAGGAGCTCCTCAGACCTGGGGAAGTCTCCTACCTCCTGAGGAGAAGGAGCAGGTTAGCTCCAGAGGCCAGCCTGTAATTCCATAGCCTTATCCCTGGCAGCACCTTACCAGCCCACCTTATCCAGCAGGCCCAGCTGGGAGGCTCATGGGCAAGCCACTTCATTCAGCACCAGCTCAAAAAGTAGAAATTATAATCCCATAGGTGAAGCACCAGAGAAGGCTAGCTGGACTGAAAAAGGGAAAGCAAGCCTTTCAGTGTAAATCCTCTAGCTCTATTCTATTTCCTCTTTTTCTTTTAAAAAAGTATTTTTAAAAAATTATTCTTCTTGAGGTCTTTTAATGCAAATAATGTATTTCAGCCTCTTAATTCTCATACAAAGCCAGTTCCTGCTTTTCTGTGCTCACTGTGGTGGACTGTGTCCTACCATTCTCAAGTATTTTCATGGAACAAATACTTCATCCCCCTTCTGGATAGAGAGACGTGAAACATTGGGGTTTCCTTCATATCATCTAGACATTTATCTGGTTTCTTCAATTAGGGTAAAGACTGCAAGCCCCAAACTACTTTTCTAGAGCTGTGCAAACACAGTAAGAGGTGACCTGTATGCCAGAATACATCATCTAAATAGACAAGACAAAGGAAACACTAATGTTCCAGCTGTGTATAGAGAAACTGATGTATACTGAAATTTCAGAGAAAATCCCACATAGGAAATGTATGCTAGGAGAAAAAAATCAGTTTGGTCCAGCTTAGTGCTTTATCACCTTGTGGATCTCTCTCTGAGTAGCTTTTTTCTCTGGAATTAAAAAATTTTTCTCAGGTTTGCTCTTTGCAGGTTCAGATCAACCCAGGGGGCTGGAAGAGTTATCACCACAGATCACAGATCTCTCGTGGTGGATATGGACCCGATGACGCTCTGAGCTGCAGCTAGCTGCATAATCACCCGCATCACATCCTACAAATGAAAACCAGAGCATCCTTCACATACCTCCATCATTAAACAGTCGGTTACAACCATATTAAACCCTTCAGGAGCTGTGGGAATTTCCCTATGGCTCCCAGTCTGGGATTAGGGGTGCACCTCCCCCTGTAGTCCTTCCTAAAGAGGTATCCCTGCGTTGGTGACTGCCCTTTGCCTGAGTAAGGGATGTCCAACATAACTTTTCAATTTGAACTCAGCTCCCACTCCACAACTCATTTTTATTTTACTGGGATACCGGTGAAGCTGTAGCTCAGTAACTGATGTTAAGAGGAACTTTTAACACCTCAACAGCAAATGGAGGAGAATGTTTCCCATTAGCGGCTGAGGAAGTAGTGCTCCTGTAACTTCAGCCTTGAAAGCTAATGAAGCTCAGATTGTGGCTGTGGCCTTTGATGTAGAGATGCCTGAGGTCAGCGTAGCTTTCAGAGGTGCCAGTGCTATGCAGTGTCACTGCATTCGTCTGGGCGGGGGCCCAATAACTCTAATCCTGTAATCATGTTTCTGTAAGCAACAGTATTTATGGTGCAGATAGTGGGGGGATAGCTGCAGTGGTAATTAAATCAGGGATACGCTGGAGAGGAGAAGCTAATCCAGCCCTGTAATATTTCCAGTAGAGGAAGTTACCACCAACTACGTCAGTAAATAGGTAACAAAATACTGGAACTGGTGTAGGGAGAGAGAGGGTGTGGGGATTAAAATTCCAAGTTTGGCCATCTAATCCATCTCCCTGCCAGGACCCTCATTCTGCCAGGGGAGTGATGCTAACACGCTGGCAAAAATCAGGCAATTCAAAGCTGTGCCTTGACACTGCATCTTTGGCTCCCACTAGTACCTGGGCAGGGGGTTTAAAGCACCCACTGATGAGTTTGGCACAGCTAGCTTTGAATTTAATTCCTTCTCTTCATCTGTTTTGCAACTTCAGGCCACATACTATGTATTTTATGTCTTCTAATGTAGGCTGTTGTCTCCCAAGTGCATGTGAATTGTTGGGAAAACACAATGATGGATTCCACTCTAGTGGGGGGGAAAGCATGTTTTTTGAGTAAATAGGGTTTATTCAGGAGATGAGGACAGCCTCCAACAAGCTGTTCTGCTGTACTAATGAGTAAGTGTGTTTACATTTCTGTGATTTTATTTTGCACAACTCCATTATAGATAAATCTCTTCCTATGTAGCTTTTGTTAAATCAGAGGACTTTTATACCCTCGCTGTTTTGAGGAGGTGAAAAAATAGGAGTACTTGGTATACCCGTTTTTGATGTGGATATCTCTAGCTTTGGTGGGGATTCTGTGGATGAAACTGGTCATGAAGAATCCACTCTATATATCAAGGAATAAAGAAAAAATGATGGTTTAAAGAAATCTAATGTCAGACTGCAGACTTCAGTTACTTTACTCACAAATGCACAATGCACATACACAAATAGACTGATGTATAGTATGCATGTATATATGTCTAGAAATATAGACTCACAAACACATTTCCTTTAGCTCAGTGCCTGAAAGTTCATTTGTGGGCATCCTGATTCTTGATATATTATTTGTAAACAGAGGGCCAGGGGACTGGAGTATTTCCTTGACTTCAATGGATGATGAGGCTTCAAGCTGTGCACTCAGATTGGGACCTCTAAGTATCCTGCTGCTACCTAACAGCTTGCTGAAAAATGACATAATTTGTGACATCAGCAATATGCTGCTTTAATAGGGGTTTGTAAAGCGGTTTCCACCCTTGTGTGTTAGGACAAAAACATCTATAGCTACTAAATCTGAGGTGGCCCCCTCCTGTATTTCTCACACACCTTGCATCCTTTGTACTTTTTCGGCATATGTGGACACAAAGTCCCAGTATGGGAAGAGCGATAAGCAAGCATTCAGCAACATCTGTGCGAGAACTCCCACCCCACCAGTGCCAGGGACGATGTCACTCTTCGGAAGAACAGTGGCTACCAGCAGGAGGTTCAGCAATGCAGATTTTAATGTGGAGATTTAATTTCAAATACAATTCACAGTTTGTATGCAGTTGAAAAATGTTTATTACCACCTGGATGTCCAGGACATTGTTCCGGATTAAATAAATTTCAATTTGGACAATTGCAGCTTTTAAAGCATTTCACATCTCTGTAAACAATATGCTTTATGTAATTCTAATGGTAACAGTGAAGAACACACAAGTTTTAGAAACACCCAAAATAATGCCAAAAAAATAACTGGCAACTTTGGAAAAGAGATCATTAGTCTGAAATTGATTAAAATATGAGGGTTGTAATGACTTTTGCCATACTATAGAATGTTCCATTCTATACTACAAGAGAAGAATGATTTGTCTCTGGGGTAAATTTGTTTTAAAGTAAGATGCAAACTAAAAAAACCTCACGTTTTAAAGAACATAATCATCAGCAGAAGCTGACCAGCAGCGGGAGTGTGCTTTAACTGGAAAGAGTTGGTGCTCTGGAGTCACGGCTGTGTCACTGATACATGAAATTAAGTCAGTACCTGA
>NC_031768.1:38592679-38597499 GCF_001522545.3 Parus major
AAATTTTTCAAAGGGAGAAACTGTTCATTTGTGTAGCTATCTAGGAAGCAAACTAAGATGCTTGAAAAAACATAGGGGTGAGAAAGTAAATTTCCTATTCTTGTTAATTTTTAAAGATTCCTCTTTATCCTCTTGTTTTTGTTCCACCCCTGTACATTATATAGCATCAAAAATTAGCTCTAGTATAAAAATTTCTAGGAAAGACCTCAGGTAAACACCTTGTCTACCCCCTTATGAAGGCCCTGTGCAAATGCTTACCTCACCTGCCTTTTCTTGAGAAACTTCATCCCTTTTCTTTAGCAACACATCTCATTGTGCAACTGGTCTTCAGTTAGATTCTTTCTTGTTTTACAAATAGTGAAGATGCTCATGGATGCTGAGAACAAGGGATGACTCCACTGCAGGGCATGAACGAATAGTATGCATCTGTCCTCTCTACTTACATTCCTCAGCCATTTCTCAGCCACTCTCTACCAGTAATTCCCCCACCTCTTTGGCCACATCTCTGCTATCATTTGCTTTGCAAGTTGTTTTACATGCCCATCTACTTTTACTTGGAGTTGGATCTTTGTTCAGGCTGCTAACTGGATGCACCAGAGAAGAAGTAGCATAAGGGCTTCCACAGACAGCTCCAGACAAAAATCACCCCAGATAAGCTTTTGCCATGGGCAAAGATGGTTTGCCAGATATTCTAGGACTGAATGGGAGGAAAGCATGGAAGGGGATCTGTAAAGGCAGAACTCAGTGGGTTTTGCCAGCTTCTCTTCAAATGCCATCAGGAACCTCAGTGTTGCAAAGAGGAGCACATTGAACTCACAATGCAGTTGGGCTTCAGCCCTGTGTTTACTTCTATGGTAACAGACATGAAATATGCTGTAAAAGCAAAAAACAATTTCTGCTTTTGCCCATAACACTGAGTTATAACTCACTTTAGCTCTCTGCTGATGTCTGCTCTGATTTTATGCAAGTTGACTGTATCCAGAGGGAAAGCCACGGCTTCTATTTTCATACTTGGTTCTCACATGAAATAATGGGGGAGAGGAGGAGGGGGAA
This sequence comes from Parus major, assembly GCF_001522545.3. Taxonomy (NCBI): domain Eukaryota; kingdom Metazoa; phylum Chordata; class Aves; order Passeriformes; family Paridae; genus Parus; species Parus major. The sequence goes on from NC_031768.1 coordinate 38,593,733, forward strand.
GATGCAGCTGCAAAAACAGTCAGGGAAACATTAACATCCCTATTGTTTTGTCGTAGTTCTCTGTGCTCTTCAACTTCTGGGCACAGACAAGACCTCCTCCTGCTCAGGTTCAATATGCAGGGGAGCCTTGAGGCTCAGAACTCCCTTCCTACTTTTGCCTAAGCCTTGCTGTCAATTGTGCTTTTGTTCACGGAAAAAAAATAGCCCAATGCATGTTAATTTATAGCCAGGGAGGCAATTAAAAAAAAAGTTTATTATCCTTTCCCCCCTGCCTCTCAAATGGAGTGTTACAGCAGCAGGGTTTTTTGGTAAACTTGACACAAACTGATGTTAGTGATGGGGGAGCAAGGCCAGGAACCAAGCACAGGTCTTTATATCTTCCCTCCACGTGAAATGGGACAGCCTTCCAGTTCGCTCTGTCTGTCTATACTCAGGAACATGCATGCTTTAGGGAAACCTGGGCACAAATACACACTTATTTCCTTAGGCTTTGTCAGTAAATATGTTCTGTACACATTGCCCTCACATACCCACTTTAAAGAATACTTGTTAAACATTAAAGAAAGAATTGCCTAATATAGCCACAATGTAGAGACATATCTACCTTTCATTACTGAACTTACTGTGTGCCTTTTTCTGTAAATTATGGCATATTCTTAATATTCAACAAAATGTTAGACACCAGCTAGTCCATATGGTGAAGTAAGTGAACCCAGCTGGCCTCAAGATTTTGTAACTCTTTGCAGAACCATAGAACTGTACCAATAGAGGGTTTGCCATTAACACAGGACTGGCCATTTTTTTCCAGGAGGACCTGTTTTTTTTTTTTCAAAACTGATAGTTTTGAAAGCAACAAGAAAGAAAGCAACAGATGTTTCTCCCTACTACATATTTTAAGTGGTCTCTGAGTGGAGTCATGATGTGGAGTTGAAAGTGCCTGGGTGTTTTCAAATGAGCAGGTAGCATTCACAGGTGCCCCAGAGGTCACGCAGGGCAGGCAGGGATGGGCAGCCTCTGCAGGGTGAGCTCCTCTTGAGGTGTCTCATGGGCAGAGACCATGGCTCTTCCCTGCACTCCCACCACGTACCACAGACCTGGGAAACCTTCTTCCAGTAGTTTACAGTAAAACACAAACTCTTCACTGGTGGCCCAAGTACTGGTGATGGAAGAGTGTGGAAGAGATTTTTTTCCCCAGGCCTGTGCTCTCACTCAGCAATACCAATGATGTAACCACAGCTCTTTCATGGCCACTGCCACTGGTTTCCCTCCCATTTTGCAAGTATTTAATTCTTTATTGTACAAGCAGAGGCCTCTTGGTGGCAAATCTGGAGGCAGAGCTGTCAGTGACAGTCAGATTTGCAGAGATACATTCACTGCTGACTGTATTTGAGCTACATTTTCAGAAAGAGCAGGACATGGAGAGTTAACCTGAAGCATCTCCAGTGGCATCCCATGGAGTAACAGACAAGCACAAACACTACTTAATATATTAGGGACTACTGCAAAAGCACACCAGGAAGGAAGTCAGGTATTTGGAAGCCTAGACTAGGTCTTCCCAGCAGCATGAACATCTGCCATAAATTCTAGGTTATTACAGGCATGTGTCACACAGAGACAAGGCTTTTACCTTCAGCAAGCTTCAGTTTAGAAAATTCTTAACTGGTGTTTGAGCTTGATAGGATGGCTTTAATAACATTAGCAGCACTAGAAGAAGTAGGAATAAAATTCTAAACATAAGAGCCAAAGCTACATGGAGTCACACTTTAAATTACAGAGGCCCAAGAAGGTAGCATAGGCATTTATCACTCCTCATTCTCATCAGGATGATCAGTTTCAGATGGGGCCAGCAGTCAGTGGGCACATACAACAGCTTTAGAAACCGGGCCTCTTGCACGTCTGAAGACATTATTCTGAGCATCACCTTACGGTGATGATATCACATATTGGGAGCTTCAGAATTAATTGGGGAAGCAATAACCCTAAACACAGTGAGGCTATCTGATCTCTGCCCTGCTTGCAGTGTGGGCACTCGCAGGACATTTCCAACGTGCATCCCATTCCCTGCACCCCAGTGTGAGGAGGAAGGGCCCCCATTCTGTTCCCACTGAGGGACACACAGTGCTGGAAGGCAAAGGGAGGTTTGAGGATCACAATGAGGACAAGACCAAGTGGGAATGGTGAGGGGAAGGGAAGATGTGATGGAAATGAAGAGCACTAATTTCTGTGCTGTCCCTTGCAGGCCAGGCTGCAGTGTGTGTGTGTGAGAGAGAGATTGTGTGTGTGTGTGTGTGTGTGTGTGTGTGTGTGTGTGTGTATGTGTGCAGGTCGCCTTTCCATGGGCACCCTGCTCCCGACTGAAGGGATGCTGTGGGCTGGAGGAGACTGTTTTTGTGGCAGAGTAATGAATGTGATAAAATGACCTCTTCCTCCTTCTGCTTTCTGCCTTCCTTCCCCTTTCCTTTCCCCCTTCCCTTTCTCCTCTGTGTCCAGGGCTCCTGGCAGCAGCCCTGGAAGTCATGGGACTGTCCCGATCCCTGCGGCGCCAGGGGCTGCCTGCCATCCATCCATCCATCCATCCATCCATCCATCCATCCATCCATCCATCCATCCATCCATCCCGCTCGGGCTCACAGCTGCAGCCCGGTGGTCCCGCGGCAGTGCGGAGTGTTCAGGGACTTTCCTGCTGGCACCCGGGGCACCGCTGCCAGCTTCTCAGCTCCGGGTGGGGAGGACACCCCTCCCGTCTGCGGGGCACCTCGTGTAAGTGTCAGCACCCCAAAGCCGCCCGCAGTGCTCCCCCCGCCTCCAGGCGCTGCTCCCCGGGGCTCCCCTCCGCAGAGTGCGCGGCTCCCCACCCGCAGCAGTGGGAAAATAGAAGATAATGGGCTTGCCCGCACGAGCTTTTATTCCCTTCTTCCCACTTTTTAATCTTTATAACAGTTGTTATAAACAAGCCCTGCCTCGGGGCTTTGCCATGCTCTGAACCTGAGGGAGGTGAAAGTGGGAGAAGAGGGTTGGAGGGATGGGATGGATGAAACGCAGTCAAAGTTATTTCCACCCTCCCCCGATACCCCCTCCTCCTCCAATTCAAAATCAGAAATTACTGCCCGAGGAGCAGATACTCCGTTTTATTGGCTCGTAAAAAAAGAGTTTTCAAAGCCTAATTTCCACCAGATACATTGATTTTCCGTTGAAAACAGAATTAAAACAATACGCGCGAGTAGGTGCTATTAAAGCTAAACCATCTCTGGCTGTTAATCACGGGAGAGAAGGATTAGAAAAGTCAGTAAAGGAGCACTGGGTTCGAAACGCAAAAATCCGGAGTTTAGGAAGAGTAAGCTCAGAGAGGGCTGAAGCAGCTCAAGAAACAAGGAGAAAGCCTTAATAAGAGTTAAAAATTCAGTGTCAGGTTACTTGTCGATATTGCAAGGAATACACCGTTCCTGTAAGGGATTTATGGTTGTGAAATGCATCCCTTGCTAAAATACCGTTTGATGTTCTTGTCGAAGAGAAAACCAAACAAATCTCTTCAAGTCCCGATTTCAAAACGAAGTACAAAACCCAAACCAAACAAAAAACCATCCCGGAAAAATCCCACTAAATTTCCAACCGCACCTTTGAACAGCTTTCCTAGCGATATTTTCTTCAAACCTCTCATGCGCAGTACCCCTGTCTTCCCGAGGTCTCCCTGCCCTCCCTTCCCCCTTTTCTGCTGCTTGGATGGTCGGCAATGCCCGGCTAAATAATTGCTAGAATTTGAACAAAAA